>NW_022639602.1:638943-711203 GCF_010583005.1 Odontomachus brunneus
ATTGTACGTGCGTGCGTGCGTGCATGCACTTACACTCATTATCATCACACGCACATCACATCCATGATATTTTCCTTTCGACTCTTTTTTTTTTTTTTTTTTTTCTTCATTTTGTACTTCATAACAAGGCAATAATCTACACACGCTTTAGCGTAAACGTTAACTTATATTCTAATGAGAGGCGACGCCGCGCCACCGCCATCACCATCGCGTCGTTCTCCAACGAACAACGATTGTTGATAATACCCTTTTATAAAATATTTGGCGCGTTTTTGCTTTCGATCGACTGTTATTTATGCGACGATGCATGTGTACATACATATTACCTAGACATATTATGCATCACGTTTTGAACGTTGTTGAATCATGTGTCTTAAATTATTGTTAGAATCGAGGTGACACGCCTTTTAGGCATCGTTGTTACGGCGTATTGCTCGGCCGTGTTTTGTACGCGCGGCATCGAGCGGGCGCCAGTGCGAGCGCTAGATCTATTTTAATCTCGCTCCTTGTTCGCAACCGGCCCGGCCAATCGTGTTCCGCAACGATTGTTTCCCACGGGATGACGTTTCCGTCAACGAAACTTGCTGACGAAACGTTCCCAGTTCTGTTGATCTCCGATATGAAAGTTTCATCGAGAAACCTCGACGAAGAGCAGCAAAGTATCGTCTCTGGATAAAGTAGGCTTCGAGGACGAATTTTCGAGTAGTTTGCAAGCAAGGACACAGAGAGCTTGCGAGTGAGAATGATGGAACGCTGAATCATCGTAACGATCTTTCTCCCTTCTCGTCGTGCGTAGTCTTCTTAGACCGTCGTATAGACTCTCTAGATCGTTCGATATCGCGCTTTGTCGCTCTCCTAACACACACATACACATATACACACGCGTGCACACACATGCAGGGATCAAACAATGTAGTCACGACACCGTGCAAATTTTACACAAAGCAAATGACGCCGTCAGCGCAGTTCGACGCGCGGACGCGTCATTTAACGCGACGACGAACGCATACCCGCGGCAGTCGTCATCACATCAGATTATCGTATCTCGTTACGCACGGTAGGCGTGTATCTCATACGACGCGACTGCACGGCTCTCTCTCCATCACGATCGAGAATAATGTGTTTACGATCGACAAGTAACACGCACCGAGTTGCGAGACTCGACTGTGAGATGTATATTTATTAATTTTATTATCTTTGTTTCGACCGAGTTTACACATCTGTCGCACGATGTATACGTGACGCGGTGTACGCTATGCCAAACGTCTAATTGCAAGACGCGACGTGGATATTAATTATTGTGCATAATAATGGTCGACGAAATGAGACCGATATCAGTAAATGTATTCAACGAAATAAATCATCGATTGTTTCCCGTGAAGGTACGACTCCCGATTCTCTTTTTATAGGTCGGTTGAATTTTATCGAGTGACGTATGACGTTTATGAAGCAATTGCGACCGTTTTGAAATAAGGTTACGGGTTATATCCGTACATGGATTCGATTCTCTATAGAAATAGACGATTCTTATCTCGTGGATAAGCCGCGTAGAAGTCGTTGCACTCGTGTTGACTCTCAGTGTAATTCTCGTTAACGTTATCGCACTACGATATTGAACTAAATATAGAAGAATTGTCTCGATGTTCCCCGCATTGCGACGCGACGATTAAACTCGATGGTATTAACGGATGTTATGGTATTAACTTTTCATTTTATTAACTTATTTATTAAGTCTAATTTATATATGCTAAATGATTCTTCACAAGAGTTACAGTACGTTACCAGTACTGTTGACCTTTCGGTACCTCTGATCTTATTTATCTCTTAAGTCGACACTTCTTAACTTAATTTGTTAACTCTAGCTTAAGTTAAGACGAATGATTTCGCATGAGTTACGATAGTTATATTTTAAGTTCGACGGAGATGATGGCGAGTATGGAATAATACGAACGAGTACCCTCCCTTAATTTCTATACTGGAATTGCGGTCGGCGCGCTTGCTTCTTGCCCATCGTCGAGAGATCGATGGTCTTGCCATCCGGAAGCACCAGCTTGTTCTCTTGATAATCCACGAAACCGTCCTCCTCTTCCTCTCGCTGTTCCTCGTCGCACTTGATCCCGGTTTCGTACGTGTACTCGCGCCGAATACCATCCGGATCGATGTATCCGTACTTGCCGCTCGTTATGCAATCCACGCCGATCGTCTCCTCCTTGTACGAGCCATCGTCGTTCTCAAAGCCCCACGTAATGGAGCCGTCTGCGTTGTCGTGCCGGTATCGCCTGACAATCTGCAAGAATATGCTCCCGTTGTAACTGAGTTTTTCCGGAAGAAAGAAAAGGTCGTAAGTTAGACAAGTATTTTACGGTCCACGGCGTGCTTACGAATTCTGCGCGATTTCAGACTTGTTTGACGAGCACATTCAAAGACACGCGTCACTTGATGAATTCGAGCGCAGCGCGCGTTATGTAATGCGCAAGCAGGTTTCTCGGCCGCATTTATGAGTTACCGAGTTATCTCAGGGTGCGCGACACGAAAAACGAGCACGACGCCCGATGATTCCGGCTTTCACTTTTCGGATTTCAAAACCCTTGCGTTAATCTTTCTGTTAATCTTTCTGTTGCCGTCGCGTCCCACGTGTACGATATTTAATATGGGGGGAATTTTGTAACAAAAATTACCATAGAATTGTGTAACCGAGGGATACATTCTCTCTGCCTTAATTTATTATTTTTTTCCTTTACTTATGCTTTAAGAAGTAAAGTCTATTACCAAAGAATTTACCATGCTTCTTAAACGCATTTATATCAACGTTGATGAAACCTTAATCTTGGCTTAAATTTTATTTGGACTTGAACTCACAAGTTAAAGTTTAATCGACATTGGTAGAAAAACAGGTATAAGCAAGGTAAACTTTACTAACAGTCGTAATCTCATCATAGTCGTAAACAAATGGTTGAGATACTTATCGAATACTCTATTTGTCAAGACTATCTGATTTATCTACTGATAATACTGAACTATTCTTGTACTATTAGAAAATTGAAAAGAATTTTATATGAGGAAAAGCTATTGTTATAGCTTTTCATATTCTCTTGTGTATGATTTCTGTCTGTCGCACCGTTTTCGCACGTACCTGCGCTACCGGCTTCTTGCCGCGAATCTCGTAAGCCTGGGACGGTTTTACCGGCTTAGGCGGCGGCTTGATCGGCTGCTTGTACGCGTCGTCAACAACTTGCTTTCGCGGCGCCTTCGTGGGCTTCTGCGTCGGCCGGTACTGGACGGGCGGTGGCGGAGGTGGTGTTGCAGGACTCGCTCGAATGCTGGAGGGCGTCACTGGCTGAGCCGGCCGGTACAACGCCGGAGCACCACCGAATGAGCCCGGAGGTGTCCTCGCGGGGTTCGGTGCAGGACGTTGCGGCAGGTTCTCCTCGCTCACCTCCTCTTCGCTTTCCGGCTCCTGACTCTGATCGCGGGAATCATTGTCGTCATGTTCGCGAGTAGAGTCGCGCGCTACATCCTCTTCTTCGTTCGGCTCTTCGTTCACCGGCTTCACATGCTGAGTAAACGAAGGTGCTGCTACCGGCAGACTGGGCCGGAAGGACCGGAAAGTGCCGGGTGCATCATCCCCAGGACCTTTGGGTCTGATACATACAAAGTATAACATTGAATGTTTAAATGTTTAACAGTTGAACAATTAAATATTTGTGATATAATATTATACAATTAAATATTTTGGAAAGTTTTTAAGAACACTTCCCAGATAGCACAGAGAATTCAAAAAGAATTCAGTCGTATGTCACCAATTCTGAGTTCATTTTCAAATGTAAAAAGAATTTTTCAGAGTTCAGTTCAGTGAAAAGAATTCTTTTTGTATCTAAAAATAAACTCAGAATTGGTGACTGAACTCTTTTAGAATTCTCTGTACTATCTGGGTTCATATATCATATTTTTAGATAAATGTTAAATTGTCCGGAGGAAAACCACACAGAGCTGTAGTGGCAAGCATTCTGATAAAACAGTACCCGGACTTTCTTATTCTGATTTGCAAGCCTGCGCTATGGGCAATTTTTGTGACGTTTTTGTTGACGTTACGTAATCCAGTAATTTTCAAACGCGTTTGTAATCTCCAACACGTCAATAATTTCATATTTCCTGCTCGATACAACGCGCGCGGACATAGTATTAAAGCTGAGTTGTCCGTTAGACCAATTAACGGCGGTATGTCGGTTTGTTCTGCACTTCTTAGACAAATATGCGCACCGTTCAAACTGGTTTTCCCACCTTTCCAATGGCTCGAGCAGCTTTTCGCACTGATCTATCGCTTTGATTTTTTAGCAATAGCAGTCATTTATATTCCTCGCGATTAAATTTTCTAACAAGGTCGCATTCTACCTCACCATACTATCGAAGAAATTAAAAAAGAATTCAGTTGTATGTCATCAATTCTGAATTTATTTTTAAATATAAAAAGAATTTTTTTTATTGAATTGAACTCTGAAGAATTCTCTTTGCATCTGAGAATTAACTCAGAATTGGTGACATACAACTGAATTCTTTTTGAATTCTTTTTAAATTCTCTGTGTTATTTGAATTCCTATTTTGCGCATTGATATATTTTGAGAAATGATAAAGTATACGTTTTGCAAACAGAATATTTTTTATACCAAAATAAATGCAAAAATGATTGTTTCAAGATTCTAAACTTTCTCTCTCTCTCTCTCTCTCTCTCTCTCTCTCTCTCTCTCTCCGTCTTTCCACACAGTTAACTATTTCGCGTTTGGATTAAGTATATAATGATCGTGAATTACTTGAAAGTGATTGGTCGACGAATCCGTTGATTGGGAAAGATAGAAGATTGCGGTCCAGTAGGCCGAGGTGGTGGTAGTCTCTGATAACGGGTTGCTCGTACCGGACTCGATAGTCCTCTTTGTCCGTCTTGGAACTGTGCCGAGCAGAGTACGCCGGCGACGCACGCCAACAACTGAAAAAGAAAAAGAAAGATTCCTTAAATCGCGATTCAATGTCCATTAACTTTCTCGTGGCACTCGCTCTCCGGATGTTTGCCCCATAGTGTTATTAAATCAAATATAAATTGGCACATTCCACTTCATTGCCTCTATAGTGTCGATTTAGAGAGTCTTGGTATGATTTAATGCCTTGAGTTTACTACCGTACAGATTTTTAACGACCTCAATGCTCGCGGAAGGAAATGTTAGCAGCAGCTGTTACTGCCAACTGCTGCTGTTGGCATTGTACACTGGGATTGTACATGTGAACATTCTATGTAGAATTGAGGAAGTTATCATTTAAAAATACTCATTAGTTGTCGTTGCAATCTTCGTTATTCTTTTCTTCAGCTTCACTTGTTACTTTCTAATCCTGACTTTATGATTCCGATGGATATCAATGTCCTCTGGTACACTGAGAGAAAAACTACGCAAGAACTAGTGAATATTTATCCAGTGAATATTTATCTTAATATAACACACATTTACTTATACTAATATAAACAATTTTTCAAATAAAAAAATATATATTTCCTTGAAAACTTAAGGAAATCTTAACTTTTCACGAAAGCAGTTGTTTATTCTATTTAAATAAAAGAATTCAAATTTGAATGAATATGTTATTATAGTGTACCCGCCAAATAAAGATTTGCCATATTTTTAGATATTTTTTTCTCTCATTGCAGATACGATTTTCTCGATGAAATATGCGATTTACTTTTTGCTACGCATTCGTTTTCTACAGCCGTATGCTAATCGCTCGGAAATAGCGTCTGATGTTTCCCCAACGATAGCACCCGTCAAGTTTCTAAGTTTTCACCGACAATCCCATCGGCAATTCAAGTTCGTGCGTTTTCATCATACGGCAATTACCGCGCGCCGATCACAACCGTTGCGAAAATTTCTACACGCTACCTCGAGATCTGCGAATCAATGAACGGCAACGAGCGTGTAACGCGTTATGCCAGACTCGCTCTACAACGCACTACATATTCTGGTTCTCTCGTGTCGCGTGTTACAAACACGGCGACGCAAGGTACGTTGTTACATACGCAAAATCGACTGCGTCGTGCGGGAGAAAAGAGAAAGTGTTTCGATTCCGAGGGCCTTAAGTCGCGTAATGTATACATTCCCGATCCTGCATAAGTACATACGCGTAACCACGCTTAATCGGCTGACATTTAAAAGCTGGCGATCGCATCGATGATTACGATAGCTAAAGAGGACGGGAAGTAACAAAAAATAGAGAGAGAGAGAGAGAGGGGGGAGAGAGAGAGAAATTTCGCATACGAGCGTTAAAAAGACATCATAGAAATGCATTTAAATGACCTGTTTGACGACTATGCTCGCGCTCGTCGAGTTTTCTATTTCAGCTTTCATTCCGATCGAAAAATTCGCTCGATTAGTTTAATTTGAAACTTGTCTAACGTTCGCAAGCGACAACCTCGGTGGATAAAAAGAAATAGCATATAAAAGTACATTCAGGGAAAAAGTATTAAGATTAAGAAGTTTAATAAACTATTTTATAGTTATTGCAACTGGAGTTTTAGTTTCAGTAACTACAAAATATTTTACTAAACTATACGCATTACAATTCTACGTACAAAATTCTAGTAGTCGTCGTCATGTTTTTCTCTAAGTGTTGTTATATATCATCGGTGCGTAATAATTATATAAAACAATTATGTAAACTAATAAAATCAACGATTAAGAATGAATGTAACTTTTTTGATGTCCATCAAAAAAGCGCACGAAACAAATTCTGAAACTTCCGGAAAGGAACTTAAAAGAGAAAGAAACAAGAAGGTTTTTGTACAATCGCTACTATCTGTTTTTCAGATTGTTTATGAATCCGTATGACATAAATACGCACAAAAAACTCGTGCACGGTCCTTCGTCGAGTCGTTAACTAGGTGGTGAAGTAGTGGCACATTGCTGCTAAAACCTTCTCGTTTCTTTCCATTTTCCCCTTCCGAATACAGAATGGACTCTATCCGCAAGGAAACGTCGAAAGAATCAGAAGTACATTCTCTGTGTTAAACGGCGCGTAAAATTTCCGACTGGAATTCCGTCTCGAGGTCGGTGGCAGATTGTAGATCGTCTGCAGAGCGCTGTACACAATTTTAACTCTATCTCCTGACCAATGATATAATTATGGACTTAGGGCGAGTTGATACGGAGCAAAAGTGGCGCGTTTAGCAGATCTCGATAGGAGCGGCGCGACGCGATCGAACAGCTCGTATCTTCGCGCGCGGTTCCGGCGGCTTTCGTTGGAATGCACCGGAGCGGCATGGCAACGGCCGGGCGAATCGAGCTGCACGGCGAATTCGTTTCTTTCGCGCGGTTCCGAGTCGGGGCACGCGCGGCCGTTTGCTTTACGGCTTTACGGCTTTACGGCTAAAAATCTGTCCGCGACTTTCTTACCGGACGCTTTCACTCTCCTCGGTTGCCCGGCGCCGCGCGTTCTTCGCGATTTTCGGCCTTCGCCGAGCGAAAATCGCGCGAGCGTAAGCGCGCACGCGGGGCGTTCGAAATCTCGTTTTAGCTTCTCCCTCGTGCAACAGGAACAATCGGAAGACCTCCGAGCATGCGAGGGAGATACGCGGAGCCGAGGAAGAATGCCGCAGACGACTCCCTCTCCCTTTGCGCTGCGCGCAAGCCGTTCGTTAACGTGTCGGTTACGTGACGACTTTTTGCGATGATCCGCCTCGCGGGTGGTCGTACGCGACGAAAACGTCCTCTAGCTGTTCGAATTACTTCCTTGCGATTTACCACTTCGTTACCCTTATTATTTTCATAGAAAATAATGAAAATTATGATAAGAAGCAATGAGCGTGAAGAAGCACAAAAGCAGGAATGTATTTCGCGAATTCCCGATCTCCATGAAATCCCTCTCGACACAGTTACTATTTGTAAATAATTAAAAGCGCAAATTAATTCTACAGCGTAGAATTTTAAGGTATATCGCAACCGATTTCTCCTTATTTCACACTCCACGCGCACTCAATTACATCCCCGTACCATTACTCTTCGAAAACAATAGTTAAAAGGATCATTCGTCCCGATTTTTTTAACAGAAGGACAGGAATGATGTCGACGTGTCGAAAATAGAGATAAAGCTGGGAAGAGATCCGAGCGTTCTCCAAGCAACCCCAATTTCGCGGATCAAGATCTCAGATTGTTTCTGTGGGACGGAACCTCCGCGTTCACCCCGTCTCTCTAATTCGCGGAGTCAGGGCGCAGGATAAACTCGAGGAGGATGGCGCAAGGATGGCGCGGATGGAAAACACTTTGAGCTTGGGTACTCACAATCACCGCGACGCGCATGGCCGTGTCCCTTGTCGCAACGATGGGCACTCTGGGTGTGGTGCCGTGGCGCGTTTGTGCCTCACACTACCGCGAACGACTCCCCGTCTCCGCGTTCTTATACTTATATCCCCGTTTAAATTCCTATGGCACGGGCAACACGCGAGCCAGCCAACTTTCCATCGGCCAGCAGGAATTGTGTTCCGCACTCGCTCGTTCGCTCGCTCGCTCGCTCGCTCGCTCGTGTACGCGCAGAACAATCCACCACCGCAGCAGCCCCGCGAGACGCCACCGCGACGTGGTGGTTTCCACGGGTGGCATCGATCCCCGCTGTCGATCGGAATCGATATTGAGAATCCGGGCGAATGAGGGTCTACGATGGGACTGTGATGGGGCGAACTTTCCAGTTGGTATTATTCCGTTTTTCCATTAGTAATCCTGTTGCGAGTATCTCTGAAACAATTGGAAAGATTTCATCTTGTTGGTGAAAGGAAAGACAATTTTGATTGGAACGAAGTTACGGAGATCTTACGTAATAATTGAAGAAGATTATTAAGGTAAAAGTGCCAATATCTGGACACGTTTCTGCTTAAAACCATAAGATTACATTACATCCGAATTTCAATGTAAATCAATCATTATCTTATTGATTCACATTGATTTAGATTGAAATTCAGGCCAAATCTTATGTAATGTTATAATTTTGTATCCATCATTTTTCTTTGGGCATTCTTTCTATTGTTTGGGTCTTTAAACATGAATATTTAAATTTTCTTAATACAAAATATATAAATATATTCTATGTTGAAAATTTAAATATTTTATATATATATATAATATTTAAATTTTCAACATAGAATATATTTATATATTTTGTATTAAGAAAATTTAAATATTCATGTTTATATATATATATATATATAAACATGAATATTTAAATTTTCTTAATACAAAATATATAAATATATTCTATGTTGAAAATTTAAATATTATATATATATATATATATATATATATAATATCTTGTAACTAATATATATATTAGTAATTTGATTTAGATATTCATATTTGAAGATCAAAACAGTAAGCATATCCATCATTAGGTACGTATTCAGGCACTGATACTTTTACCTCATCAATTCTTTCGTCACATAGTGACGACAGATCAATTCTAAAGCAGATTTATAATGATATTCCAAAAATACGAGCGAAATCGCGATGAAAACTTGATAGTTGCAAAATTAGGTTTTCGATCGGAATGCATTCGTAATAGATTCGTAGATCTCAACTTGTATGTCAACTCATAAATAGTCTGGCACTCGTTTCTCGCTCCTTACCGCGAACTCGATCTGATCGGATTTTTGCTTGGCTCGTTAGTTGAGAGTCTTGATCATTTATTCAGTACGTTTTCAGCTCTTGAGGTTGTACAGATGTTGAGAAATACGAATTGAAGAGAACTGACGATTCGTAGACAAATTAAATAACATTGCAAATGATTGCACTGCAATCGCCGCGAAAGAACCACTGTGTCTAGAAATTATCAGGAGAATAGAGGAGAATCATCACCCTATTGGGTTCACTTCATTCGATTTCGCATGGATTCGCTTGAAGAGGATCAAGGGTCAGCGCGAAGTCCTCGGACGACTCGTGCATCGTAAGTGAATTACTAGTTGCATTTGATCAGCGTGTTAATTGCAATGTTCGCCGAAGATGACACTCGTTGTCCTCTCTCGAGCCAAAGAGACGAGTTTAAAGGACTATCTGGAATTTCGCGATAATCGCTGGATAATTCATCAATATCAACAAGTGTCAACCGTTTAGCAGACAGGGGACCGCTTTAACCGCTCGATATTTTTTCTCGACGCAAGTCGCGTAAGTGAACGCAAAGATCAACGATGACTATTGAAATCCCGTCGCGACTAATGCGCGTGGTCTCATCAATCTCGCCGTGAATTGCTGCTCATTGTCGCCCGCTTTATATAGAACTACGCTCGAGTCATTGAGTTTTCTCCGCTGTCAAAAGTTAAAGTAGAGATTAACGAGAGATCTCGCGACGTGTAGAAACGACGAATGCTAATCGAGGTGACATGTTATTGGACGCAATTCTTTGCGTCGGACGAAGAATTCCTCGTCCATCGGCGAACACGAGGCCATCGCGTTCTACTTTATTTACTTTATTTTAGCGTTAATTACAATCACTTGAAAATGATCCAAATTTATGTCGTATGCGTATATCATACGAGAAAATATTTTTCACCTCTTTATGAACATCATAGGACCATAATATAAATTATCAATTAGCTGCGTCTTGTAATCGTGTCTCGCCGTATCGTTGGGGGTTCGACAAATTTCTCAAACCATCTCCTTGGGGATTTGTCCGCCACTGGGAAGCGGTTCGACGAGCGCGAACTTGCATAGAACTTTTTGTGACTTTGTATTCAGCGATGGAAGTTGCTAGAAACTCATCCTGCACTCTCCTTTGCAGGAGTGTAGTGGGATCAGAATGCACCTGAGACCAAACTAGAATTATGCTCAAGTGCACTCTGTATATTTTCCTCAGCTACAGTGTAAAGCCTCCTATTTCTAATTTTACTACGCTACAGGCAGTCTCAATTATGAATTTTTTTCCCTAGTGTAAACTTGTAAAAAGTGAAAATGTAGCATTGGAAATATTCACTTTTCGCGAGTTTACATTAAAGGAAAAAATCCATGATCGCCATCAAATGCGAAATTATTAATTTTTTATGATTTTATCTTTTTACTAGGGAAAAAATTACATGACTGATAAGATCTAGTTCAAAACGATTTACGATTGATGCCCAGATCGTAACAATTCCAATGACAAAAACAGTGTATGAAACTACTCAACTTTTGTTACAAGTATTTACAATATAACAGTACGGGTATCACCTGTAAATTAAAAAGATCCAATATCCAGACACGTACCAAATCATGGTACCTGGACACTTTTATTGTTTTAGTCTTTAAGTGCGAATATTTAAATTTTCAACATAAAATATATATAAACAGATATATTGAATATATTTTTTTATGTTGAAAGTTTAAATATATATTTAGAGACCAAGGCAATAAGTTCGGGAATAAATACGTGTCCCGGAATTGATGTTTTTACCTTTACACTACAAGAAGAACAATTTTCACTTTACATCTCTTCGTCAGCGAAATAGCTCGCGAATCAATTTTCGGTTCATTATGAATGAGCCGCGATAAAACAGTTTACAATCCCATATATCATCAACTCCTCATCATCGCGTGTGTAGTATCAGCGGTTTAAGTAGTGGCGGAAACTTTGCTCTTCATCACGCTCTTCGTTATCTTCCTCACAGAGCAACAGAGCAGTTTTTTTTATTTCTGCGATAGACAGATGCTGCAACGGAGTGATGCGTCGGCTCCCGCATAGTTGCGCGAGAGTCGCTGACGATGTCGCGGAGCGCACCCGCTGACTACCTAGCAACCTGGTGGTAGCTTTTTCGGGAGTACACCCCTGCACTCCTCTCCCGATGACGATGAAAGGAGCGAGCGTGCTGCTTTTAAAGCAGCTCGCGTCTATGGCGCGCCGAGAGGCGATGCTCGGGACTCGGCGCCCAAGGTCAGTGCCGGGGCCGACGAAGCCGGCTGTTGTACGTACAGATCCTCGTAATGCGACGGTAAACGCGCGCGCGCACACACACGTATGCGTTCTCGCGCGCGCGCGCGCGCGAACTTATCATCCTGCCGGTGCAGGAATGCGAGTTGCGGTGCGTTCGTCTCTTTGATTCACGTCGCGCATATTCGGTGAAACCTCTTGGCGAAATTTTCGTTTTGAAAAGCGCGTTTTTCATTGCTCTTCCTCGTCGTAGTTGTCGAGCAATGAAATTAGAAGAGCAAAACGAGATCTTTGTTAATTCTGTCTCTAGCAGCACGATTTCTCAACTGAATATATGTTCGGTATTTCGGATTTGGAATGTTCGCGTTCACTGGATTGAGAATCGCCCCGCGTATGCGAGTCGATGAGCGCTCTTAGGCGCGCGTCATCTGTATGCGCGTCGCTTTGTTCAAATTACGTCTTCGCGGTTCTGCAGTGCTCTTGATCCTGCAACTTATTAAAGTCGTGCCATCGCGCCGTACCGAAAGTATGCGGCTCGCGCCCATCCTTCATCGGGATTCTTCAAAATGTCAGAGCGGTGCATCCAGATTACAGCTCGCGATACGTCCGGGCCGACCCACGAGACGCGGTCGGTTGTAGTCTTCAGCGTGCTCTGGAACATGAATGCTTCATGATGCGGCGTTCCTTTGTTCGGGATCAATATTTTTTTCCGCTCTGTTCGATTCCTTTTTGCCTTATCGAAACATTGAGGCGTCCGCGATCAGGTTGGCGATCAGGGTCGAATGTAGCAACGTCGAAAATTGCGCGGATCTCGCATTCGCCAGCACGGATAGACTACAAAGGACAGACTGCAAAGTACAAGGAAGATTTTGCAATTGCTCAATGGCGATCTCGTGCAATCTTCGGTTACGCAATAATTTCGACTATACTCGAAAGCTACGGTATTTTCCCGCTTTTTTTCCTACGTAGTTTTGGCGCCCTGTGGAATCGCGGAGGTGCTGAAATTGCGCCACGCAATCGGGCGGAAGCTGTGCGACGCGACGTCACGCTCGCAAGATACATTGCATCTCGAGAGCGCGGCTCTGTCTGTATCCCCTTGGAGAGAATCGGCGGAGGTCTCACGGCCGAGAATTCTGTGAGAGCTTTTCGTGGTCGAAGGTAGGCAGGTAGGTTGGTAGGCAGATATGGGCGGACAAGCAGGCAGTCAGACAAGCCGGCGAGCAGGTAGATAGGTAGATAGATAGGTAGGTGGATAGATAGATAGGTGGATAGATAGGTAGGTGGATAGGTAGGTAGGTAGGTAGGTAGGTAGGTAGGTAGGTAGGTAGGTAGGTAGGTAGATAGGTAGGTAGGTAGATAGGTAGGTAGGTAGGTAGGTAGGTGGGTAGGTAGGTGGGTAGGTAGGTAGGTAGGTAGATAGGTAGGTAGGTGGGTAGGTGGGTAGGTGGTGCACCGGAGCAGACGTTCTCGCGGGAGTCGCTGGGAGTCGAGGTAAATCGAGCCGCGTTGCAAGTCGCGAGCTAACCCAGACGGATCGCGCTCGGGTTGAGGCATCAGAACCCCCCGTAGAACCGGTTCTCTACGTTCCTCCCTCTCGTCCTCGCCCTCGCCCGCTTCCTCGCCCTCTTGCCCTACGGTTCCCTCTCCCCTTTCGGGCTTTTTTCTATGCATGTCGCGGTCGTCGCACAGGCGTCGACTGCTACCACCGCGAGAGCGGACCAATACACGCGCGGGACCGCTTTTAAAACACTCGTGCCTTTTATGATTAATTGTCTGTGATTCCTGCCGGCGCGAGGGATACAGAAGCGAAGCCGCGCGGGAGCGGAAGAAAGAAGGATAGAGAGAAAACGAAAGAGAGAGAGAGAGAGATAGAGAGAGAGAAAGAGAGAGAAAGAGAAAGAAGAGAGGAGGAGAAGAGAAAGAGAGAGAAAGAGAGCTCGATGCCGGGTCTAGTGCATCCGTAGATGGCGAAGTGCTCGAACGGAGTGTCCGACCGGAGTGCTCGCTCTTAGAACTCACCGCCAAGCACGGGCGGTCGCGGTCGAGGACGCGCGTCTCCGCCCTGCGAGTACAATAACGCGCTTTTACGTACTTGTTACTCATCCGAGTAGTCTCCGCTGTCATCCTCGTCGTCGCCGCTGCCCTCGTCGTCGTCGTCGTCATACCATTCTGTGCCGGCACGGCGCCGCGGCTCGCTCGCGCTCATCGGATGCTCTCCTGCGGCGGTCTCGGCCGAGTGACATTGAGTGCGGGTGCAGCTGGTAGTCGGCCTCCTCTAGGTATTGTAGCCTGGGAAATGATAGAGTTCGATCACGCTTAAGTCAGGGTTTCCTCAGGGAGGAGGACGTTAAGTGCTTCTTGGAAGTCGGTGTAACGAACGGAGCGAACAGGTGATCCGTGCAACAAAAATCGGGGCGCATATTAACGCAAGAGTTTTCTTTCTCGCGCCCGTTTGGTCGTTCATTCGTAGAAAGTTGCTTTATGCAAAATAAAGCATATGTCGGGTCAAATATTGGGGATTAAGGACCGCGGATGGACAATTGAAAGTTGGAACCAGGTTAGAGAGAGTGAGCCAAGTTCGAAATTAGTTGAGATTCATTGGATTCTAATCTCTAATCCGCAATCTTTAATCTCCAATACTTAGTTTGACGCAGACTTCCGAGAGATTTCTTCGGAATAAGTATCTGACGAGTATCTTTAACGACGGAAAGATGGACGGTCACTCCAGCCGCTTGCACCTGCATAAATACTCGGGAAGTACTGATTCGCATCGGACGCGTTCGCTTTCACTTTTCGCGTTTCCACACGTACGATACGTCGCGACTTAATATATTTAGAACGCATGGACGACGATGCGAGGTAATAGTCTTAACAACTATATGTTCCCCATATTCGATCGACTTTCTTGACGTTCTTTCGAAGTAGCTAAATTGGCGTCACGCCGAGTGAGTACGATATTATTACAGAATTGTAAATTAAATTAATAACCCGTATATAACATTCGCGGCGTACATATATCGCGTTAATCAATCCATCGCGGGTAACTTTGTGACGTTGCACCTGTCGACGGTGCATCGTTGTCTTCTTATCTTATGCAGATCGCGCGGTAGCAAGGGGGGAGACGCAGTGGTGCGTGTCTCGCAATTCTGCAAGAATAGCATGGAACCTCCGCTACTTTCGATATTGTAACTTTTCGCGATATTAAACGGATGGTACACGGAAAAGCGTAAGACTTAAACAGTCTTAGAAAATTAACCAATTACAATCAACTGTCCTTGAACCGTAAGAGCCTCCGCACAAGAACATCCGTAACATGTTAAGCTTACGGATTTCTTTGTGCGTTGACTTAAGTTGATTTAAGTTTACGTACAGATATGGCCATTGTAATGTCAGTACTTAACGTAACGTAATATGTTACGGATGTATTTGTGCGTTGGCTCTAAGGCCTGGGAGCACACAAATAAAGTAAGCAAATCGATTAACCACAGTCGATGACTCTTCTTACGGTTCAAGAATAATCGGTTGTAACTAATCAATTTTTTCACTATTTACGTTTTTCTGTGTGCCCGAGAAGAATCATCTGATGTGCTTGGTCAATTTGCTGACTGCTTAAGTTTTACTGCTTACTGCTTACGTCTCTTTCTGTGTGCTCCTGGCTTTAAGTATCGCGCTTCCTCCGCAATTCTCGCTGGAGCAACGCGAACCTCTTCTTCCAATTCTTGATCCTGCAAAATTTCGAAACATATTAGATTAATGCAATAAGTTTTCTTACATATTTATATGAAGAGAGAATACAGTCTTTTTTTATAAAAAATTATTTTTTAATTTTACTATGTTTCTAGTAGTGCAAGAGTAGCATTGTCTATTTTGCTAAGGAACATAATAAATTTTGCTACAAATTTTTAACAGCATATTTTTTCGATCCCTAAAGTACAAATAATGTACATGAAATAAAAGGAATACTGCAGAATGCCGATCTACTCCTCAATCACAAAATTCTAAAGCATCTTTTACTATAAAATCTTCCCCGAGGATTTCCTATTTTCCTTTTAATATCCAAACTCCTTACAAGATTTCAATAGAAAAATGGATCTTTTGCACCAATCCAACGGAATTACCGACTAGCTTAGTACCTAGTAGACAACTTTGCAGAGGTTCAAGACCGCGTCGAAGGTCGGGATTTCGCGGAGGAGGTCACGGGAGGATTTACGAGCTCGTTCGCTTTTTCAGACTCGATCAGTCTCGTGGCGCCTCTCGCTTCTCTTCGTGCTGCGGTTCTCCATCTTCGATGTCTTCCTCGGGCGAAAAATTCATTGTTTCTCTCGCGAGGGAACCGCGTTCTTGTTGGCTCCTTTGTCGCGGGGACGACTCTCTCATCGACGTATCCCCCTGACGAAAAATGCCTGCCTTTCTCGCGAGGGAAGCAATTTTTCCCCCCGCCGATCGGCGGTAACTCGCGCGTTTCCTTTCGCTTCTGTTCGCGCTGCTGGATCCCCCGTTTCGCGGGGAACTCGGGTCTTACCTGTTTCGCCCCTTTTCGCGAAGGATCGCGTGGCGCGGCGCGGCCGTTCGAACGTTAACCGGCCGGCCGCGCCGGTGCGGCGATCGTTGCCGATTCCTCTCATTGGCCGAGAACCGGCGGGTACTCTCTTGCCGCAAGAAGACTCTTTGTCCGTTTTTCGTTCGCCCCGACGCGACGCGACGAGCCGAGCGGCGACAGCAACGGCGAAGCGCGCGAGTTATACGTGCAGTCGGAGGTCTTTCGGTCGTCGCGCCGGGTGCAATTATCGCGCTCGCCTTCGAATTCGATCGCCGGTGCCCGCCCGTCCTGCCTGTCTGCTCTGCGTGCGTGCGTGCGTGCATGCGTGCGTGCGTGCGTGTCCGCTGCTGTGCTCTTTAGTATCACATAGCGCGTCGCGAAAGCTCCCGCTCACGAGTGCGCGTTTGAACGCTAAACGCGCTCATCTCACGATCTCTGCGGTCGTTCGGCGCCGATCTTTAGAGCGTGCCTCTTCTTCCTCCTCCTCTCCTCCTCCTTCTTCTCCTGCAACGAACAAGAGCTACGAAGATCGGAGGACGGAAGAACAGACGAGCCTTTCTTTCTCGAATTCTCGTCTCCAAGCGCAAAATGGGTCCCTGAGGTGTATCTGATAGAACTCGGCGATCGGACAGGTACGTTCAGCACTGAATGCGCGACGCGTCTTCCTCGGTGAAGTTCGCGCCGAGTTTCCGACGCGAAGTTAGACGAAAAATGCGCGATTGTCGCGAGATATATATCGCATTTCATACCTTGCGATCTATTCTCGACGAAGGCACGAGCGCAGTGAATACATTTTGCTAGCGGTGAATAGGTCTCCGCGAGAGGAGTATCTTTTGCGGGTGCTTCTCGCACGGATGGACGTGTCGACGACGTCGATTTGTCCCGATACTTCGCCCCCAACTCCCGCTTTTCAGCGAGACAGGGTGCGCGGTGAAGAAGGCGAAACCTGTTTTTCGATCACGCCACCCGGTACGTGCGAGACAGTTCTATTCTCCGGCGGATCTCGACTTTCCGCGACGACCTTCAGCGCCGTATCGCGAAGTCGCCGAAGAGCATTGTCTGCGATCGCGCGTTCTCTCTCTCTCTCCCTCTCTCTCTCTCTCTCTCTCTCTCTCTCTCTCTCTCTCTTTCTCTCTCTCTCTCTCTCTCTGACTCGCCTCGCGCGCATCTTCGAAAAATCGTCCCGTCCGATCGAAGGGCTGATCTTCGACCGACTGTCGATGCACGCCAAAGGGAGTGCCCGCAGACTGGCCTTGACCTTGAGTATCTTTTCTTCTCTTTTCGCCGTTCCGCCTGTTCTGACTGCAATAAATCCTCTCTAAGCGTCGTCCTCGTGGCCATCCGTCTCCGACTACCTACGGTAAGGGAAATTTCTCTTAGTTCTTCAATCCAACTGCGATCGCGTGCGGTAATTAACGGCTGTTTGTATTTGGAAGCGCATGAATTTCTCAGGTCGGTCGAGTGAACGAAAAGGAAAGAAAGGAAGACTTTTCTATCCCGAGGTGTGTTATCGTCTCTACAGCCGTGTTAATTAATCACAACTTCCGTCGACGTAATTACTTCCTGCAATTACGTTTTTACCAAATAACGCGCGCGAAACATGGCTATCGTCTAGAATTTCTCTCATGGGGACGTGGCCGAACTTTCGAAAAGTTCGCCGAGTGTAAACAAGCACTCGCTTCTCGCGCGAGCCCCGCCTGAGCGTCTTAAGTATCGCGGCGTTTACGTCCTCGAAGAAGTGGTCTGCATCGAGAAAGAAATCGTCTCGGGAACGAAGCCGAGAGGGAATGGTAGGAACCCCTCGTCGACTCGCGCGCTAGACGGACGCACGTATGTTCGCCTCGCGCGCGGACACCGCTTCGGTCAAGGTCGCAGTCTGCGCGCTTTTAGCATTCTTTTTGCACGTTCTCTTTCCCCAGTGTGTACCCGGTGTCCCGAACCGATCGGCGTCGTCCGCAAGTCGTCGCGCTGTAAGGCAGGAGGGTGGTAGACGCGAGTGCCCGCGCCGTAAGGCGATATAATTGACCGCAATTACGTTACGCGCGTCTAAGGCAACGCCTTTCTTCGTAATTTGCGGTTGCTGTCGGAAATTCCGTCCTTTCTCTCTTTTTCTGTTTTTCTTTCTCGCGACCACAATCTTAAGGAAACCGCCTAAGGAAGTCGCTCGTTATTTCTGGTCCATCATTTTTGCGTGACGCGTGGCGGATCTTGAAGGAGAATGCGACGCTTCTTACAGCTGCAATTATTTCGCGGAAAATTTGTCGGGAATCAACGGGATCATTTTTCGCGATCGTCCATCGCGCAATATCGTTGCGCCAAGTCGTCGTTACGGCATGTACGACGAGGTCTTCACGACATTTTTTAATATTTCTAGCGAATTGCCAATAAAGAAAGAATGACAGAGAAAGAAAAAGGGAGAGAGAGAGCTACTCGCTGCGCTGGTGTGCGCCCGACGGCGGCGCGGCCACGATATGAGCATTTTTCACGGGTACGATGAATTTTAATACGTGTCTCAAGGCCTTCACGAGAGAGAGAGAAAGAGAGAGAGAGAAAGAGAGAGAAAGAGAGAGAGAAAAGAAAGAGAGAGAGAGAGAGAGAGACGAGAGAGGTAAGATATATAAAAAGTATAAAGCGGGATTATAAGACTATATACAGGATACTGTGTCGAGGCTTGGTAACTCCACCACCGTTGGCGGAATACGACGGCCAATGGGGTACGAGTTTCCTTCTCTCGGCGCGAAAGGCGACTCATATTACATATTTACCATGCATCGACGTTAAAATCGCTTTCAAGAGCATCGCTATTATCGCACGCGCGAAGCCGGGGCCGCGTGTGTGTTCGCGGAGGACGCGGGTAAGTACAATCGGACGACGTGTGTGTGCAAGTAAGTAAACAAGCATGATCCTTGGGATCGATGGCGGATTTTTTTTCGCGCGCGGCGCGCGTATTCAGGCGCGGCCACACGGCGAACTCGAGGAACGCGACGAGCGAAAGTATCGAGCGACGAAAACGTCGTCGTCGATCGACGGAGCATGATAAGCCACGCGATTTTTCGCTCTTCGTGCTGAGAAAAATCCCTCGGTAAACAGAACAAAAGCATGTTTGCTGCTCGACGATCGTTAGAAAAACAGGTCCGATATAGTAGCTACCGTTGCAAATCGTACTTCTCATCGTTTGTCGTTTCGACACACACAAACATACATTGCCTCAGATACAAATCACATTCGTTCTAGTCTAGTTCTACTTAGGTTAGCTCATAATTATGTCTCCATTATAGAAGTGTTGCTTATAGCGTGTTCGAGTGGCTCTGAGTTAATCAACTCTGGGTTATTAAAAGTTCATTGGTCGAACATTTTCATGTAAATTTTGTGATTGGCTAGTGAAGTCTTTTGACGTCAATAATCGCTCTCGGAACGATTAACTCAGAGCCACTCAAAAACCCCTAACAGCACAGATGTCCAGAGGACATCCAGAGTACATCCTGAGGACATTTGTTCGTCCTCAAGACATTCTTAGGACGTCCAGGAGATCTTGTGTTGTCTGGGACGTTATTAGAGCAGTAATGTGCATTCGAGCCCGGGCTAGCAAGTGTTTCCCCCCTCCACTTATGCACACAAGCTGCTCTGTCTATCCGTGTGACGACGATTATACATAGATAGACAGAGCGTCTATGTGTGTAAATGGAAGGAGACAAACGCTTGTTAGCCTGGGCTTGAATGCACATCACTGATTTATGGCCATTTCTATCAACTTTGGTTAACTTAATTGGCTGGTTTTCCCAACGGAATTGACCAATCGCATCTGTTAATTCTGACAAAGAGAAATGCGATTGGTCAATTCCGTTGGAATAACCAGCCAGTTAAGTTTAACAAAGTTGGTAGAAACGGGCATTAGAATAGCAAATTGAAAGTAACAAATCATTTATTCCCACTATTTATTTGCTGTCTTGTATCAACAAATTATTCATTGCGGATATTAATATTTTGTTAAATTAGCAAAAACTTAAAAAAATTGTATCTCAATGTGAGATCGTCGGTATCTACAGATCGACTTAATTATCTTCGCACATGAAATTCTATCATTTCAAAACTTTCCATAAGGATCATCTCTGATTGAAATAATACATTTAGTATTGTTGAAGTTGTATCATTTTAAAATTTCCTCTAAGAAATATACCCAAGATAGTATAAATGTCTAAAATATGTCTTACTTGAGTAGCACAAAGCATTGGACCATTGTTGAATCTCTAGCGACCAATTAATACATGCTGTTAGGGTAGACATCCCAAAGACGTCTAAAGCAAATGAGGTATTCTTCAGACTTTATTAATAAATATTATCCGAAACTTGTTTCAGGTGTGATATTAAGATTTGAATTGAGAGTTAGATGTGATTTTTCATATCTTAGTTGACTTGCAATTATAAATATAATGTCATACGTATTATATGATTCAACTGAAAGCTTCATCTAACTTTGAATTCAAATCTAAGTATTTCACGTGAGACAAGTTTCAAATAACGAGACTATTAATATGAACCTCTTAGACGATGTCTCTTAGACATTTATGCTGTATGGGATTATTATTTCATATACAGGGTGTCCGGTAACTGATCGAGCAACCGCTGTGTACGGGTAGAACGGGTCAAAATAATCATAAAAGTTATATACCATTTTTAAATTTTCTCAATATTTATTCCGTAATTAATTAAAATGTATAAACGAATGAGCTCACGAGAGGCGGTAGGACAGGCTCTGTGTGTAAAAGAAATGGCTTACCTCTTAGTAACGATAAACTTAGTAAACAACTGATTTCGAGGTGGAGTAACATATACATATCGCTTGTTACTTCGTCTCGAAATCAGCTGTTTACTCATCGTTGTTAAGAGATAAGCCATTTCTTTTACACACAGAGCCTGTCCTACCGCTTCTCATGAGCTCATTCGTTTATACATTTTAATTAATTACGGAATAAATATTGAGAAAATTTCAAAATGGTATATAACTTTTATGATTATTTTGACCTGTTCTACCTGTACGCGGCGGTTGCTCAATCAGTTACCGGACACCCTGTATATTATCGTTATTTTGCTATAATGATTATCATTATTATTACTTCATAATATATCATGAATTTATGCGTTAAGATTATTGTTCCAGTTTGTGTAGATTTTAATGAATTCATTGTTCCGCGCGCTGTAGATCCATCTACGAAACGATACGGATGCGTCGTATGCTCGTCATTCAGCACTAAAATCTTTCTGTAACGTTGAAGAGAACGTACCTCGTCGTGCCTGAATCCACAATACGCTCCAACCATTTGATTCCGCGAGAGAACAGCAAGAATCGATGAAACGCCTGTGAATGCGAGGATTTCGCCGGACGCCATTGATGCGGTACTTGCTGTAACAGAGAAGCTGAAGTGAGTCGGTAAACAGACTCTTGCTCTTATCACAAGAGCGGCCTCTGTCGGTAACCAGTTACCGACTGGGTCCGCTCCGTAGCTTCCTCTTGCCGACCACCGCGGCGCTGCTTCGAACGCAGCGCAGAAGAAGAGTGAGAAAGACAGAGAGAGAGAGAGAGGTTCGCGTTCCCACGAGCGAGCGTGCACCAGTAGTCACCACGGAGTAGCGTCACAACGTTCACGGCGGAGCGAGGATCGACGCAGTGTTTCGCACGTCGTTGTCGTACGCGACGTCAGGCATGGCCAGCGCCTTGACGTTCTGTCTGTTGCTCGTCGCATTGGCACACCCGGGTTGTTCCACGCGTCGCACAGTGAGTAAAAGCGTATTGAGGCAAAAAGAACCCGATCGCGTGCTGCGACGACGACGTGTCCGCGCCTTGTGTGTTTTCGCCGCGGATTTCCGTCCGCATCGCGGAGAAAACGCGCGCGTATGATTCATCGCGCGACTTTGAACCTTCCGTGCGCGTTCCAGCGCTGTTTATCATCATCATCATCCTCCTCCTCCTCCTCTCCACGAGGTCTGTCTGCTGCATCGTTTTGCCGTGCAACGCACTGCACTGCCTTTGATCGCGCTATTGACAGCGATTTATTTATTCGGCGGAGTGGGCCAACAGGGGGGCGTGTTATTGTCGCGGGGCCCACTGGCGTCGCTCTCTTTCGTAACCTCTCGCTTCCGGTCTGCGCTCCGAAATTCCGTACGTTTGCGCTGCGCTGCTCGTGCGTTGGATATACTTATTATGGTTTGGTCAATTATTAAACAGGTGGATTTATTGATAAATTGGCTACTCGCGTATTAACGGGTGATTCAGATAAGTAGCCCGACCTGACCCAGATCGCGGCGGCGGGCTAAGGACACGGTCGCTTGAAATGTCCCGCGCGAGCGTCGAGTGAGACGTTCATTATAGCAGTAGTTAGCAACGCGAGCTCTTTACGCAATGAACAATGTGATTTGAAAAAAATCGCAACGGTTACGCCCACGTGGAGACAGTAGGACCATGGACATAGTATACATAGACTCCGAATGTCCTATGTTCTGTCGTCTAATAGAATGAAACCAACATCTAGAAAGAGAGCTAGAATAAAGGGGCTATAGTTTTTCTTCTTATTTTATTACTTTCTTGTTGCGCGTGCATCCATTTCTCGTTTCCATAATATTATAGAGCGCAACAGCCCCGACTAGACTGGCAAGTAAAAGACTTACTTAAATTTTATTGCACACTTTGTGCAGAAAGAGACAGAGAACACAGAGGGGCTGTACATATTGGATTCACTTTTCTGGCCGTATGCGGGGTTCATGTGTACTACGTCCATGAGTAGGACGACCATAAAGCTTCATATACAATGTGTTCTTCACTTCCTGATTCTTGGTCTCTGTCTTTTTCTGGTTTAAAACTTAATCTACAATGTACTCTTTGTTTCTTGTTCTCTGTCTTTTTTTAATTTAAAGCCTAATCTACAATATGCTTTTTGCATTTTGTTTTTTGTCTTTTGTCTTTTTCTAGCTTAAAGCCTGATCTACAATATGCTCTTTGCTTCTTGCTTCTTTCTCTTTATCTCTTTCTGACTCAAACCTTAAACTTTAAGCCAGAAAAAGGCAGAAGACAAGAAACAGAATGCAAAGAGCATATTGTAGATCAGGCTTAAAGCTTGATCTACATTGTGTTTTGCTTCCTGCTTTCTCTTTATCTCTTTCTGACTCAAACCTTAAGCTTTAAGCCAGAAAAAGATAGAAGACAAGAAACAGAATGCAAAGAGCATATTGTAGATTAGGCTTAAAGCTTAAGGTTTGAGTCAGAAAGAGATAAAGAGAAAGAAACAGGAAGCAAAGAGTATATTGTAGATCAGACTTAAGGTTTAAGGTTTGAGTCAGAAAGACATAAAGAAAAAGAAATAGGAAGCAAATAACACATTGTAAATGAAGCTTAAACCTTTAGCTAGAAAAAGATAGTGAACAAGGAGCACAGAACACATTGTAGATCAGACTTTAAGCTTAATCTACAATACTCTTTGCTTCCTCTTTCTTATTCTTTATTTTTTCCTAACTAAAGGTTCAAGGTCTATATCAGAAAGAGATAAAGAGAGAGAAACAAGAAATATAGAATACATTGTAGATCAAGCTTAACCCTTTATAATTCATAATTCATGGAACATCCTAATAACTTTTCTTTAATGAAATATTGTCAGAAACATTCTAAATAGCATATTTATAAGGTTTTAACTGTCCGATCCTAAGTGGTCTTTATTCAGTATCAGTGATACTTAAAGGGTTAAAGCTTGATCTACAATGTGTTCTTTGCTTCCTGCTTATTTCTCTATATCTCTTTTTTAATTAAATCTTAAAGCTTGATCTACAATGTGTTCTTTGCGTTCTGTTTCTTGCCTTCTGTCTTTTTCTGGCTTAAAGTCTGATCTACAATATGCTCTTTGCGTTCTGTTTCTTGTCTTCTGTCTTTCTGGTTTAAAACTTAAGGTTTAAGTCAGAAAGAAATAAAGAGAAAGAAGCAAAGAGCATGTATCAGGTTTAAAGCTTAATATGCTATTTGCTTCCTGCTTCTTTCTCTTTATCTCTTTCTGACCTTAAGCTTTAAGCCAGAAAAAGATAGAAAACAAAAAACAGAACGCAAAGAGCATATTGTAGATCAGGAAATCGGAAAAAGACAGAAGACAAGAAACAAAACGCAAAAAGTACATTGTAGACCAAGCTTTAAGGTTTGAGTTCATAAGAGATAAAGAAACAGGAAGCAAAGAACACATTGTAAATCAGGCTTAAAGCTTGATTTACAATGTGTTCTTTGCTTCCTGTTTCTTATTTTCTGTCTTTTTTTACTTTAAGGTTTAAGGCTTAAATCAGAAAGAGATAAAGAAAAGTAATAGGAAGCAAATAACACATTATAGATCAAGCTTGATCTACAATATATTCTTTGCTTCCTGCTTCTTTCTCTTTATCTCTTTCTGACTCAAACCTTAAGCTTTAAGCCAAAAAAAGACAGAAGACAAGAAAGAGAACGCAAAGAACATATTGTAGATCAGACTTTAGTGTTTATTTTGATTTTGTTTTCTGCTACGGACAATTTAATTACTATCTTGTTAATATCAGCAAACCATTGAACCGTCAGTTGAATTTCGTATCAAAAGCATAATTGTTCGTAGAACAAACAAGTAAATAAAAATAAAATAAAGTTTGAATTCGGGAAGAATTTAATTCCGAGTTCTCACAATCTCGGCATGCGTAATATTTTGTTTACATTGTACCGTCTCTTCCATTTTAGATACGCGTAATAATCGGTGTGTCAATCTGTCAAACACACGATAATAAACTTATCAATGTTTTCAGACGGTTAAAGCAAACGCGCCACTTAATTGCAGAGGCCACGAGGCAGACACGAATTGTCAATGTTTCAAAAGATAATATTCGTGGACGTCGATATTGGGCAAGTTTGTGGATCTAGTTTTCTCCAACTTATAATAGCGCTCGGTGATATCGATCGTATTAGTAAATAAGTACATAAACCGTCCGCGAATTCACCTCGACGTGTTAAAGCTCCCCCTTCCCTTCGGCGACAAAGGGAAATGAAGCCAATTCTGTCATTAAGTTGTTCGTTTATTATTAAGTCTGTTCGTTTTCGAAGAACTTCTGAATTAATGCACACTAGTGCGGTAAGTTCGAGTGAATGGAAGTATGTTTGTTTCACTCGAACTTACTGCACTAGTCCGTTGAAAACGAACAGACCTATAGTGTCGTCACGACGCCGTCTTGACTCGCGAATTCCAGCTCCGCAACTCCGATCGAGAGGGCTCAGCAAACCTATTCTGTAATTTCCTAACGATAATAGGTCTGTTCTTTTTAGCTGAATTGTGGGACCGCTATTCTGTTTATACCTACTGATTCTAGACAATGAGACATAAAAATTAGTAAGTTTTAAAGATTAAGTTAAAATAAGAATCTAAAAAATTAAGAACACTGAATTACATCCAAAAATTACACAAATATTAAGAACAGACTAACCTCTTTTGCAGCTTCTTGTTTGACTGATTCTTATAATCTTATAGGATCGCCTTTCAAAAATATTATCGATATACACTGAGAAAAAAATTTACTAAATTTCAAAAAACGTTTGTTTGGATAGTATTGTGAAGATATTTGTTTAAATTAAGTAATTATTTTCAAAAATTAAAGAAGCAAATTTATATTTAAAACTTCTTTATGTAATTTTAGAAAATAATTACTTAATTTAAACAAATATCTTCACAGTACTATCCAAACAAACGTTTTTTTTAAATTTAGTAAATTTTTTTCTCAGTGTATCGTCCCGTACAAGACGTCTCGTTAAAAATAGCAACATCATCGTTAATAAGCGACAAGCATCGTTAATCCCAGAGACCGTGGTGCTCTGGACGCGTATTCGAACACCTTTCTGATCATCAAGTTGAAACAACTTTATACGCGGGACGCTCGCGCAGGAAAAACGCAACTTGAAAGAGAAAGGGCGTATTTGGCGTTCAAACAAGCGTGAAGGAATACGGCCTCAGGTCTGCGCGTTCTCCCCCGCGGGGGGTCTTTCGACGTAAATGTGAGCCCGCACATCGCGCGTTAACGTAACGGCGTTTTGTATAATCGTACGCTATCATTGTAAGCTCGCTCGAGGGGTGGGCGGTGATGATGAGGGGGAGGATGAGAGGAAGAAGGGGGAGCAGAAGGCACGGGGGCGAACGACAAGGCCGTCCGTCCGTACGTCGGGCACAATAATCCGCCACTGATCTGGGTCATCCATCCGTTAATGCGTGAGCGTGCGTGTCTAATCGCGCATCAGCTGCGACTACGACGATTCGTAAAACGCGTCCGCGCTCACACTCATCCGCCCTCGTCTCCGTAGCTACGGTCGTGGGTGAATCCGGGCTGCGACGAGTACTGCCAGCGGCGGAACGCGACGACGCTTTACCTGAGAGCCGATGGCGCGAACGACACGTTGCATTACTTATGGGACTTCGCCGTCGGCAAACCGTCCGTGCTGCTTGCGCTCACGCCGTCATCCGCTTGGCTCAACATCACCTGGCCGGACTATCTCGACGGGCGGAATAACTCGGTCTACTTCTCGGAGCCGGCCATTTACACCTTCGGGGTGATAGTGAATAAGGTGAGCATTCCCGGCAAAGAGGATCCTCGTTCATCTCTTTGATCTCCGATTTCTTGGTGCTTCATTCGGATAGAGGATCCAATTTTGATATTCCCTTAGTCGTTGACTTAGACGTTCCACAGAGGCAGTTACTTTGCGACTGTTGCAAAATTCATGAGTCTGATTGGTATGTGCTTTTGGATCTAGCCAAGACTAAGAGCATATACTAATTAGATTTAAGAATTCTACAGCAGTTGCAAAGCAGCTTTCGCTGCGGAACGCAGCACATAGCCATTGACACTCAGGAAAAAATCTGGCTTTCTTACGATCAATGTTGTGGTCGAACTTCTTGTCTGCACTCGTTTTGTCTGTAAAAAAAAAGAGAGAGAACTTCACAACTAAAACCGCAGATAACCGTCGTCGTAATTGGTCGTAAAGAAAGTAGATTTTTCTACAATGTCAACAGCTATAAAGGAAAGTCGATAATTGAGTATTTTATCTTATCTTATACGAGCGTTTTATGCAAGCTTTCGCCATTTGGAACGTTAACATTCGCCGTATAACTTAATTTCGAGCGCGCAGAAATGAACGTTGACGAAAAAATTTCGCTCGCTTTTTGACTCGAACTTGACTCTATCGCGTTTAATGGAGACGAATTATTTATCGAGCGAACAAACGCTATTGTTGCCTTTTGAATGGATGAATCGGTCGGCAAAATAATTGACAAAACGGGCAGCGAGTTTTTGCAGCGAGTTTTGAGTTTATATAGCGACGTGCACAAACAAGCGTTGCGCGCAACCGGTCGACCGTGCGTCCATCGGAAATTTCGTGCGCGCGATGCACGTCAACGTCGAAGCGGGATGACGCTGCTTTAATCTCGATTAATTTATTAGCGTTTAACGCGCACGATCTCTCGCGCGAGAAATCGCGTTTCGTCTGGATGCGATCGCGCGCAGCTTCCATCTTTTGATCCGGTTTTGCGGTGTGTGCGTCGCGATGATTTTTGTGCTTCATTAACGCAGCGATTAGGACGAATCGTGTAGGTCGCAGCTGCTGACGTGCGCCGTCCAATAACGCTAACCATTCTCTGTCCGTAGATTATCGAATTCAACGACGTAAATGAAACGGCACTGATTGACACTGCCGACGTCGCTAGCACGAACGTTTTGTATCCAGAGTATTTCGACTGGCGGCTCGTGTCCTTATTGAAAAACGACGAGTTTGTCTACCTGGATATGGAGGGTAACTCTTATCACGATACAACTAAGAATATCAGCAGATACGGGAGTATAAGGCTTTCGGTAAAGTATGTTACAGCATTTCAGAGAAAGTATCGCGTATCTATCTATCTTTCTCTCTGTCTCTCTTTCTCTTCCCCGGTAGTACATAGCGATGCATGCGAAAACGATTACAATGAGATCGATTCAGCGGCAAAGTAGCTTCAAGCTTGAACGTAGCCCGACCTCTTGCTTCCTTTTGTCCCGCGCGCGACTCGCGAAGCGCCCGCGTAAAACCTCTCTCTCTCTTCGCTTTTACAGCTGCGGGGATTTTGCACTCTCGACCATTCGGACATGGTGCCACATATGCTGCACACGGAGAACTCGACGCAAGTGGACATCGTTCTCGATGATATACAAACCAATCTGACGTTCTCCAAGAGCAGATTCGCGATTGAATTGCTCGTGGTCGGCGGCGGTGATCCCGAGATACCTATGTTCGTCGATCCGAAGAAGAGTCTGGACGACGAACACACGCCGGGTATATTTGAGGTAATAAGTTACACGTGGGGATGGCTGATGATCCGATCGATGAATCGATATCCTATTTTTTCTTTGTTAAAGGATTTATTAATCTTCTTTGTGCTTGCCGATTCGATTAAACTTCTCTACGTCAATGGTCCCTTGATTTGATACGCCGAAATTTCATTAGTAAATAATAATGTCTTCTTATAACCTAAATATATGCTCTTATAAAAGATATCAGCTTTGGGGTCGCGCTTTTAGAACTTGAAGACATTCAAGAGATAAGATTGAGTAATCTGCTACACCTGGCTTCTGATAGAAAGCTGAAGTTACTGTCTTGATTTTAAATAAATAGCGAGGTAGCATAAGTCTACAATAAGTATCTCTACAATAATTATCTCTTATAAATCGGGATTAATAGATCATTAGGATCTAAATGATCCTTGGATCGGTATCTTTATCTACTTGCTCTTATTACTATATTACTAAAAGTATATAGCTTCTATATACTTCCTTAGAAATATTTTGCAGCTTATTCTGTTTGGATGCCCAGCTGTCAGTAGTATTATTCATCATCACAGAACAAAAAAACTTTTATTTCCTAGTAAACAGAGATAAAACTATTCAACAATTCGGGCTATAGAAAAGAAAAGTTCCATCGATTCGTCCTCAAGCCGTACGTTTCGAGATGAAAACGTCTTCTGATACACCGTTGAGACGTAGTACTTGAGAATGAAAAGGTCTTTTAATCTGCCATTGAGTCATAGTACTGAAAAATAAAAAGATTGCCTGGTTAGCCATTGTGTCGTATCTCGACTTCTCGTTGAAGACTGAGACAGTTCGTAGCGGAGCTTTTAAAAAGAATTAGCCAAGACTCGAACCCCGTTTAGTCGAGGTTCGAACCCGTTATAACAAGCTTTTTTACAATATTGTTAGATGGTGCCAAGCAGTCTGCTTGATCATGTTTTAGCGGATAAGACTTATTTTAAAGTGTAATTGAAACTCTTGTCGCTTAGTTTTGCTTTTTACGATAGATTGTACGACTCAAAGGCACAAGCCAGATTATCAAAACTTGCACTATTAAGTCCTAGTTTTTGACAATCAGATATTTCGATTCCTTCTTTCAACATCGTCCATCCCGGATTTTATGCGTTTACTATTTCCAATAGAATTAACTTATTATTCTCCTTCTTATATGTTGCTTTTTAAAATTAAAAGTGTATTCGTAATACTGAGTTTTCTTTAGGTGGTCGAAGTTAGAACACCGCCCTACAGCGACTTGGACAGCGCATTGAATACTGGAGCGTATTTACAGTGGCGCCCGGTGTCTTACAATACCGCATTGCGCGAGGTAACTAGTTCCACAGAGACAATGCAGTACCCTCCAAGGAAGGTATTGAATCGTACGAACGTCATTGACAATTCGATGCTGTACTGTTACTATGGAAATGACACGGACACGCTCCTTATGCAGAAAGTGACCGTTTCCATAGGTTCGAAAGGAGATGGTTTTTATAAGAGGACTAGTTATTCGACATGGTAAGAGCTGTCGTCTGAGATAATTGACACATGAAATACCGAGTTCTAGTTTTCCTAACTAATCCAAGTCTTCTCTCATTCTGTTTGCGCAGGACCTTCATCATCGGATACGGCACCCCACCCGAGGAGAGATTCTCCAATCTAGTGATTATGATAATCTCAATCGGTCTCGGCCTTCCTTTGCTCATCATGATCATCGCCGGCTTGTACCTTTGTATTCGCAGGATGCCGAAGCGACAAGGCGACGTTTACCTCAGTCAATGAAAGTGATCGCATCGCGGCGACTCCTAAATCGCAGTCGTCAGTCTCACTGACGATGTCCGCGCGAGTCGCGCTCGAGCCATGTGGTTATCTTCGTGTGTCGCGTGTACGTTTAGGTACATAAGCCACCATACCACCATTTGTTCTACACAAAGAGATATTCCTATATTTATGTACAACACATATATTTTTACACGAACTGTTAGCTCGGATGTAATCATATCAGTGTGATATTAAGCGTGAGTGTTAGCCCGTCCTCTCGCGACGTATTCGGCGCCGAAGCGAGACTCTGGCGCGACCGTTCAAAGTTCCTCGTCTCATTAGTTTTAGAATAACACGTGTATCATGTGTGATAGAATTCACGTGTGTTTGTTTGCATTTGTGTGCGAACGAGGGATCACATTCGATCGTGTTCGACGTCGAGTACGCTCGTCGGGAGAAGAGGCGTGATTCATTTGTACAATCATGAAAAATCGAACTTTTTTAGGAAATTTGTGATCGAACGAAGTGCACGATATATATGAAATATATCTTACTACAAATTGTACCCAGTCTCTCGACGGCCTTCCTTCTCACGATATCCAGTCCCTGTGTCTAATATCGCGCACCGGGCAGAGAATCAACGGCGTTCGAGATCGAGAGACCGACACACACGTACGTGAGGACGGCGAGCCGCTCATGGACGAGCTTACCGAGACTCACGGGGTATGATAGTCGAACTTTACCGAGGTGCGCGGGTAGATGTTTTCAGGCAGAGGTAGTAAGAGTGGCGCGGTGTGGTACCGTGGTTTCCCTGTGACGCGGGGGGACGGCGGGTACGTTGGAGGGGTACATTTTCATTGATCCAGCCCGTGTGCTACGGAAGCGCACCACGCAAGCACTTACGAGCTCTGAACGGAGCATTGATCTCAAACCCGTCGTCCGTATCGTCGGCAGTATCCCGTCGGTTCGCCGCGCAATAACCCGTCAAGTAAATCGTCGACTCGCATCCCCTGCGACGGACTTGGCGTCGCGACGGCGGTAGGTTCTCGCGACGACGTCTAGATCGTCTCGGGAGTGATCGTCGCGCTGTACAGGCCGGAGGCGCCGCGAACTTGGAGCCCGCGCGAGACGGTTTTAACAGGGTTGGTCGGGAGAGAGGAGGACAGAGAAGGGGAGAGAGAAAGGGAGAGAAAGAGAGAACGGTAGAAAGAGGGGGTGGCCCACGTAGCGAATCGCGAATGGGGGTGCGGGTGTTGTAGCGAGCCACCCCGTGACTAGTTCCCGCGGAGTCCGCTGCGCGAAAGATTGGCGCGTGGCGATGCAGTAACGTCCCCGCGTCGGCTCGACTGATCGCGACAGTCGGCACCGAGGAGAGGAGGCTTTCGCGGTACCGCACCGAGAGACGCACCGCAAGAGGAACGCGAGAGTCGGGAGAGAGAGAAAGAGAGGGAGAAAAAGAAAGAGAATAAGTGAAGGTGGATTCGTCGTGGGTGTTGGCAAAAGGAACTCGCGCGAAAACGAAGTCTTAGCTTGGTGTTTAGCAGCGAGCGAGCGAACGAGCGAGCGACCCTTCGTGCCGGCCGCGTTGCTCCGAGGGTGAGACGTCGGAGGTCGGGACGCTGAGGGGGCGCAGAGGGACACCGTTGGTGACGGGTCGAGGGTTGAAAGAGAAGGAGAGAGAGAGAGAGAGAGAGAGAGAGAAAGACAGACAGAGAGAGGGGGCAGAAAGCGGAGGAGAAGGTGGGAGAAGTAGCGAAGGAGGACACAGTGTTCGAGAGGGAAGGAACGCGGCTGCTCAGGGAGGGTTGGAGCGAGAGGGATAAAGAGAACGATCGTTGGTGCGCGCGCGCGCGCGCGCACGTTCTCGGCCGTGCCGCGCGATCCGTATGCATACGTAACGTGTGTGTTGTGTGCGCGTGTGTAGAGTCGCGTGTGTGCGATTGATGCGCGCGCGTATATGTGTGCGAGGGTGCCGCGGAAAGAGTCGACGACAGAACAAAGGGAGTGGAAAAGAAGGACCCGCACGGTCCCTCGCGGCGGACAGTTAAGGGTGCAGCGAGAACGGCGAGAGCGGTGGTAGCGCGGCAGGTGCCTAACTGGACGTAAGGGAAAGAGAGAGAGAGAGAGAGAGAGAAGGGGGAGAGCGAGAGAGGAGCACGACCGCGCCAACACGGGCGACACGGACGGCACGGTCGGGGTACGAACGCGTCGACGGGCCTGTCCCCGAGGAAGGGACCGTCGCGCGCAACGCGATCAATTTTCGTTGCGGCGCGCGGGCGGACGGCTGGACGGACGAGACGAAATGACGAGGCGCGCGAGGCACCGATAACCGGCCGGATAATGTTGTCGCAGAGCAAGTTTTACGCTCTCTTCATCCACTACACGTTCGTGTAGCGCGACACGGGGCGGGTCCTTGCCGCTGCGGTGAAGAATAGAGAAGGAGGTGGTGTAGGGGGTGGAGGAGGAGGAGGTGGAGGAGGAAGAGGAGGAGGCGGTAGAAGAAGAAGCGGGGGAGGAGGAGAAGGAGGAGGAGGTGGTGGAAGAGAAGAGAGAGAGGAGCTGATAGCGGAGAAGAAGAATACAAAACAGTGACGAAAGTATAGAGAAGAAAAGCGAGAGACGGTGGTTAAGAGAAAATCGTCCGAGAGCAAAGGGCGCCTCGAACAGCCCGTAGCCGTCGCCATCGTCGTCCGAACCTGAGGGAGACTCAGGGGTAACGGAAGTCCGAGTGAAGATCGAATAAAGAGTCGTCCACGCGCGCGATACACGCGCACCTACGCACCTATGCACACGCCAAAGGGGTAGGATATCGCGCGAGAAGGAATCCCACGAGAAGCGCCACGTCGTCGTCGTCGTCGTCGTCGTGGTAGTGGTGGTGGTGGTAGTGGTGGTTGTCGTCGTCGTCGGTTGTTCTTCTTCTATATCGTCGGCCGGTGTGAAAGTGTATCATCTCAGTGTCGTCGCACGGTGCTCGATTGTGCTACCTTTACCCCGAGGTTGAACGAGCAAGGCCCGCGGAGGTATCCCAGCACCCGCCCCCTCTTCCCTCGACGTCGCAGTGCCTCTTCTCTCCATAACGCTACGCTAGCTGCGTCTATCTATTTTACGTTCGCAGCGGTGACTATCTACGCTAGTGGAGAGTGTTCGACCTCCTCAACCGTAAGTGTCACTCTCGTGTATGTTATATATATATATATGTGTGTGTGTGTGTGTGTGTGTGTGTGTGTGTGTGTGTGTGTGTGTGTGTGTGTGTGTGTGTGTGTGTGTGTGTATATGTGTATGTATGTAAGAGTATGAGTCTCCTTCACCTCGCGACACAAGTGTCTAAAAGACGTCGCGAAGGCGTCCGCGGATCATATCGCTCTTTCGGACTCCTTTCAGACTCTTGCGAGAGAGAGATGGAAACAGCCCATCGTATTCCTTCAGTCGCAGTAGGAGTTGTTCCTTCCCACCTCGAACTGATAAACGAACGATAGTCGACCTTTCAACGCACAACATACCATGGCTTCCAATACGAGTCTTTCTTTTTCATCGTTTTTGTTCAAAACGGGTATTCTGACAATAAGCCTAAGGGAATCGCGTATAAAAAGTATCTAACGCGTCGGGGTTGCGGTGTTGCACGACGGATCGTTTGACATTCCACAGAAACAGAGGCGTAGCTATCATAAATATAGTACAAGTAAGCAAAGTGTAAAGGCACGCGAATACGGGGGCGTACGCTATAATGATGTATATTAATAAGACAATAGTCTTAAGACGACGAGGACGAGAGTAACGGCATAGAGTACTGATACATTTAAAATAATGTAAGCATCATGAGCTTGGCATTTGATGTTCGCAAGAGTATAGGATAGCATGTCAGCGATCATCGGCCATAAACAAAATGACAGGATTAAAATACGCATTCAACCGATGTCGTGCGTTGATAATTAAACAGTAACGAATCAAGTAACGTCAAATTAATAGGAAACCGTTCTTTTTCGTGCAGTCCCACCTTTAACTAGGATATAAAGAAAATACCGCGAGCTTGAAGCTATAAAGCATTTGATTCGACTCTATGCTTTACACTTTGCTCCTAAAGACACTGAAAAAATAGAAAGATAGCGATGCTATTGCTAGGACGAGAGAATAATGAAACATAAAACAGGAAACATAAAACGTGCGACACGGTGAAGTTGCGGGAGACTCGCTTGGAGGCAGGTGTGATCGCGAGGGGATCTTCTTCTTCATGATTTTGACTGACGAATACACGACTCTCCTCCTCAAACGGCAGTTCCCAATTGTTTCAAATTGTTTGTTAAATGGCAGATCTTTATGTGCTTAAATTTCTGAACTTGACAAGAGCATGCAGAGGTTTATAAGCCTGCGCGAGGGGATCTCGTGGGAGCCAAACGCGCGGAGCTTAGGCCAGACGCTGCGTCTGACCAGTCGTTGATGCAACCACTTCGACTGGTGCATGGGAGCGACGCGGCGCTCGCGTTGCCTTCGTGCAGCCCGTCGCCGAGCCGACCCGGTGCACGACGTCGCCGTTTACATCGGCGGTAACGAGGTCTCGATTACGAGGTGCGATAGGACGGCAATCGAATCGTCAAGGTGTGTGCCACACGGTGGCGCATATATCGTGTGCACATACGTGTAGCGTGACGCGCGGCTCTGCCGCGGCTACCATTCCCGATATATCGATCGACGTCGCTGCGGTCAGGGATCGGTCGCTCGGTGAGCTCGCGACGACGATCAACGCGAGAATCGTGCCGATGCTATAATCGTATTTGCTTGTACACGAAGTTCGACGCGAAGTTCGAGGTGTCCGTGGCGGTTTGGCTTGCACTGCGAGAAACAAGAGAAAAGACCGAAGTGCAGGAAGCGCAAGGCTCGTGCCAAACTGATATTGCAGTTCGAGTATCGCGGTTTAGAGATTAGAATTCGATGAATCCACTAATTTCGTTCTTGACTTATCTTGTTCCCCTTTGGTTTGGATCCCCAATCTCTAATATCCAGCCTGATGTGAGCTTTAAGGGATGGTTTTGATTATATGACCTCAGTAGGAAAGTCCGAGGCAAATTGACACATTTTTCAGAATTTTGGCGTTAGAAAAGCCTGGCAAGTTCTAACACCGAAATTCTCAAAGATGCATCAACTTATCTCGATTATTCAATCTTTAATTCGCAATCGTCAATTTCTAATGCTTAGTCTGATACGAGCTTAAGGAAGACTTTAATTATGCGACCATCAGTAAGAAAGACTGAGGAAAATTGATACACTGAGAGAAAAAAATGATTGATCTAACTAAAATTATGGTTGTTTTTTTGGCTGTATTTTTGGCCATATTTTTGGATTATTCTAATATGAAAATGGTGATAGTAATATGCATATAAGATTATTATCATTGATATTATAGTAGAATTTAATAAAAAATAGCTTTTTCACACCATAATTTATAATTACTTCTCTATGTAATTATAGTTACAAATATTTTGTCTCAGTACACGTTTATCAGGATTTCGGTGTTCTAATGCCAAAATTCTCGAAAGTGTGCTAATTTGTCTCATTTAATTAAGCTTCAATCTTTAATCCGCAATCATAAATGCGTAGTGTCTAAAGGTCTATCTACAATGGTTGTAAGAGAATGGCTGTAAGAAGTAAGAATAAGAAATTAACTAGTCATAATTGATTATTCTTCTCACATTCAACTGTGACTGGTCAATTTCTTATTCTTACTGCGATACTTTTATGACCTTTGTAAAGTCTTTATGGGTCTTAATGCAAGCTTTAAAGGGAAGAGGTTTCAATTATGCGATTATCAGCAGAAAAAACCGAATAAATTGGCACACTTTTCGGAATTCCGGTATTAAAAGAGCCTGAGAAGTTCTAATACCGAAATTCTCAAAAGTGCATCACCTGTCTCGATCAATCAAGTTCCAATCTTCAACTGGCAGTTGTCAATCTCTAATGCTTAGTCTGACACAGGTTCAACCGAATTGAAAAGACGCGCCGCTTGACGTCGAGTATTCTAATCGATGACACGGAGGGAAATATCCGCGACTTTCATACCGCAACGCGACTCGTGCGTGGTAACAAGGTCGATATTAACGTCGATTCGATCGCCATAATCGATCGCGTTCGTGATTACGGCAATGATTGTGACATGTCCGCCAGCCGGTGACCTTCCTCCGCGCGCGAAAATTGTCGGTCAATACGACCCGCACGATCCGCTTAAGAGTCGTGTACGATGGTATCGATCACCGACGTCGTGTGCACGACGACGCCTCTGAGGAGTTTCTTCCGCGAGGAAGCGTGCGACTCGCATTATGTCGCAATATTAAACATTGGCCGCTTTCACTCTTGAACGACGGCTTGCGGCTTGCAGGTTACCAAGTGGCAAATCATCAAGTCACTTTCGCTGCCGCGTCGTTCACGTGTGAATTACGTGTGGATACATGCGCTACCTCGCACGCCAACTTAACTCGGTACCAGGGCAAGTTGGCGATGCAGCATGTTCGTATGTCGGTATCACCGGAAAAATACTCACATGATTCTTGTATAAAAGTTTTCTTATCTTTGTACGATCAGTTGCAGCAATTAGTGGTCGGAAAAGTTGTATGTCGAAAAGCGAGGTTCTGAAAAAAATGCTAACTCACCTTGGTCTCTCTTACCGGTAGCAACATAATCAATCCTTTTAAGGCCCACATCAAAGTGGGTGTCGTCAATTATAGATTAGAGGATTGTAGATTAGAGATCGCAAAATTGGGTATATAACAGATCAGATATAATCAAATAAATCAAATAATAGATATCTATTCGCCTTGTCTCAAACTCCAATCTTCAAACTGCGGCTTTCAATCTCGAATGCGAAAGACGAGAAGAACATACTAGCAGTTTTTAGAATTTCGGTATTAGAAAAGTCTAAACACTAAAAGATATGTCAACTTGTTTCGATCTTCTCTATCGATGATCGCATAATCAGTTTCTTTGAATGTGATACTAAATAACGACATAACGCAGTTTCATAGTTCTCTCTTTTCCTCTAATTGGATGTATCAAATTGAAAATCTTTTCACAGGATGAAAGCACAAACGTTAATGAATGGTTGATGCTAAATAGTTGCATGAAATTAATCAACAATTTTTTTATAAGTAGTAAGTAAACATTTTTTTGTTGATTTTATGCAATTGTTTAGCATCAATCATTCATTAACGTTTGTACTTTCACTCTATGAAAGTATTTTCAATTTGATGCATCTAATTAGAAGAAAAGAGAAAACCATGAAACTGCGTAATGCCGGTATTCAGCATCCTTAAGGCTCCTTGTACCTCGCCGGCCATGTCGGATTTGTGACGTCAGAAGCGAGGAATTCTGACGAAAGTTGCGTGCCATTTCTAAATAAAGATAAATATGGACGAAAGAGCATTTGCTTGAGCACTTGTAAAATTGTCTGAAAGATATCGCTTTCTCTTAATGATTAATTAATAGTCGTAGAATAAATGGTGAAATGAGAAACGTGAAATAATGAAAGAGTCTGTTTTGTGTGTATAGTTTATTTCACTATTTATTATGTGACTATTTACTGATCTTCAGGAAAAAGGGATAATTTTCGGAAAATTTTACATGTGTGCTCAAGCGATCTCAAGTGCTTCTTCGACCGTACTTATCTTTACCTAGAAATGCCACGCAATTTTCGTCAGCGTGTAATTCCTCGCTCCTGACGTCACAAGTCCAACATGGCCGCGGCGAGATACAAGGAGCCTTAAGATTAGTCCCTGTATTGGAACTAGGTATTACAAAATAAAAGATTACGAATTAGAGACTAGTCGAGTCGACTGATCTCGATTTTGACAATAAATCAAGTTCCCATCTTCAAATCGTAATCTTCCGGCAATCCCGATTACATTCGCCGACTGTAAGAGCCTCATATGCGTTCAAATCGGGCTTCTTCGTTGATGCACGCATGTTTCGCGTGGATTTCACTCCGACAACGTATTCTCAACGGCAACGTGCTTTCTCCTCTCGAGGGAGAAGCGGGAGAGAGTCTGATTCAGACAGCGGCGGCCCGCCACCGATCGTTCGCCGCAATAATGGCGCGCTTATCCGGCTGACACACACTTGAACTTACAGCGGCTTGATTCTCCGCGTAATCGTGCGTAAGCAGACGTAACTTACGTCATCGCCCATTGAAGGCGACGCCGAGGCGTAACGCGCGTGTCACCCTCGACGTTGCTTTATGCAACATAACAGTACGGATATTCCTATTGACGTAACCCGCCGCACAATCCGAGGACTGTTCGATGCCGCGCATACTCGCGCGGTCGCTCGCATTCCGCTAAAACGTCCATACAAACGTCCGCCGATCTCGCCGACGCCTGCACGAGAATAATTGATGCCGGCCCACAGCGCGCCTCCTCTCTTCCCCGTGCCTCTTGCTGCAGGATAATTCCTTGGGATCTCTTAAAGTTTGATAAATCATCCCTCGGCATAAATAAACGATCGATAGGGCATAATGTCAAGGGTCGCGTCATACGCTCGGCGCGATCCGCCGGAGATCCGTGCTAAAATAAGAGTTAGTTCCGCGTTAAAGCTGTGTGCATGCGCTCCGAGGGAAGGGGCGCAACGAGCACGGCGATCGGGATACGTGATGGACCGGGCTTAGCCGCGTGTTTCATTAAACATCGTTGAATATACTTCGAATAACGGCGGCGTGGGAGGCGAGGGTTTAACCAGGAGTTTATGTGTGTGTGTAAAATTTTGCACACGGTTCACACACAAAACCATTCATTGATACCTTCGTCCGTCGATGTCGCTCTGTGTCGCGATTATCGTTTATCTCGACTACTCGCGCGATCTGTGACAATTCGGATAATCCGGGGAAGCGACTTCCCTTTAGATGACTGACGAACGCGGACGCTTGGACTCTTTCTGTCGAATGAAACATATCTGTTCAGAGGGTAGACGAGGCTTTTGAAAGAGAGAGAGAGAGAGAGAAAGCACACGCGTGCGTCTAGAAAAAAAAGGGTGAGGGTGCAGTGACGGTGGAGAATTGGGTGAGGAGAGACAGGTTTTGCGGGGCGAACGAACGCAACAGGTGCGCTATGTTATGTCCTCGGGTACGAGTGTACTCGGATACATGGGTACAAGTGCACCCCCGGGTCAGTGGAGTATCGCCGAATTTCGCGGACGTCGATAATTCTCTGTCCTCCTCGGGCGCTTCTTGTTGCCGAATGATTCGAGGCGAGCTTTATCGTTGTGTCCCTCTATAACCATTAGCAGACTCTATTTATAGGGTGCACAATGCGCGTGTCAAGATACTAGATATTATATTCTCATCTCCGCGCCCACCGTTCTCGCGAGTGACGCAAACTGTCCTCTTCGAAGACGCCTCGTGCGACCGTTATCCGTATCGGTGTTATCACGCGTGATTAAGAAAAAAATAACTTGAATTCGATAAAAAATAGACTAAGAGGGGGCAATAATAGTATTAATATCACAAAAGGGACAAAAGATTGATAAAGTTTGATACATTAAAAATAGTATTAAACACTTCCTTGATGAGGAAAAGGCGAGAAATAATAATTTATTCGTAGCAATCGAACTACGTTAACTCTCACAGACCTTTTAACGTTTCTCGTGTTTGGATATCTAAGAGCTTCCAGATTAATACACTGAGAAAAAGAATATTTATAAATTAGTAAATATTTATTTGGTGTAAAAGTACTAACACAGTTAACGTTTATTTAAATCTAAATTCCCTTATTTAAATGGAATAAATAATTTCTTTCAAGCAAGAAAAACTAAGGTTTCTTATAAAATGTATATTTTCTTATTTAGAGAAATATATTTCATCTTAGTATAAGTAAATATGCGCTGTTAGTATCCATCAAATAAATATTTACTAATTCTTAGGTATTTCTTTTCTCAGTATAAAAGATTAGCAGATATTAACCTAATAGTTATAGGAAAATCTTAGATGATTAATTACTAGGTTTAATAGAGAAAGCTACTTTGCAACTGTTGTAAAATTCCTGAAGCTAATTGGCGTGTGCTCTTAATCTAAAAGTATGTACCAGTTAGATTCGCGAATTTTATAACACTTGCACAGCAACTTTCTCTTCTAAATTCAGTCGTTGGAAACGAATAATGTCTCTTCACTGGTGGAATTTTATCAACGATTGTGAACATCATCGCGATTTAACGTTCTCGCGACGAGTGGAGTAAGTTTGAGCACGCCGTGGTGCGTCATTCTTACTTGTAAGAAAGGATTGCCTCGCGAGAGGAGTTTAAATTGCGGAGAGTCAAGCGACGAAATGTTAGTGTAATCTGTGTTATCTGTTATATACGATCCATACTGGATTATACGATGTATCGATACTATACACTGTGAATGCGTATAACAACGATTTAATGGCCTTTCATGGGTACACGAGATAACCGGCTTTACTGGGTCAGAGCGGGAAAAAATGGGTTACGGGATATTAAAGCGAAGCGCTATGCGGGCGGTTGCGGTGGTTTCCGAGGGTGAATCGCAAGATTCCGCGCCATCCGTCGTTAATTCGCGTTCGACGCGAGTTTCTGTTGTATTAACAACTCAGCCCGAAATGTTGTCGTCATCAAGGCGAGATCGCCAATGCCAACCGAGAATCGATCCTTATCCAGGACTACGCCAATACAAATCAAACGGTCGGTCGCGATAACAATTGGAATAAATTAAACCGACTCGGTCATCAATAACGACAAACAGTTCATGAGCAAGTCTGTGAGTCACGCTTCGAATTTCGCAAAACGAGATATGCACAAACGAGATTTTCGAAATGTGGCTATTAATTTGTCCAACGTGCACGAAAAAAGAATGTTTGGTTGAACTTAGCAGGTTTCTAAAATATAAACGAAACAAAAATAAATTGTCAGAATGTTCAAATCAACGAGATTTCTGGTTAACTTGAACAGAATTCTGATAACATCAACTGGAATTTTCTGGTTCGTTTGTATTTTACCAGAAAACAGGTCAATCTAACGGAGCTTTTTTTCCCGTGTGGAATTGACAGTAAAAAAGTATTTAAACTCGGTTAAAACATCGCGGCCGACTTTTCATCAGCTGAAGTGCAAGCGCTCGATTTATTCACGCGCATTAATTAACCGAGAGTCTCGACGCGTCATCTCGGGAATTCATATTTTCCGGGATTTCGTCGGCTCTCCAACGCACGCACCGGTCAGCGCGTTTCAATGCGTCCTCTCCCGCCCTTTTCGCGTCGGCAAGAATTGCACGACGTGTGTTTCGCAGAGCTCGCGCGAGCGAGCACACGTGGACTTCTTTTTCTCTTTTTTTTTTTCTGTGCGTGAGCGGGTCGAAGGCGGGCGGGGGTGGCGATCTCGCGCCCGCGCGGGGGGTAGATTCTTGGAAGCGCAATGCTGAGCTGAACCGTCAAGAAAGTCAAGCGGGCAGGCAAGCGGGCAATCGATCGATTGCCCTCGCACGAACGCATGGCCCGGTTCCGCGCTATACTTCGTGTCGCGGTATACTTCGCCCCTTTGGCGCGAAGTGCCCCTGGGTCGCGCAGTGCAGAATGTCGCGAATGCAACAATATCCACATGCATAACACGACACGCGTCGTTCCAACACACATCGTGAAGTTCATTCTTATATTTTGAATCGGCAATTCCGCATCTTTGCGTCCCTACGCGATCCACGAGACCTTCCCTTCCCTTCAGGTAATCGTTTTCCCCTCTTCCCTTCCGCTTATCATCACGACGAAATCCGTGATGTTTTTCAAACATCGAGATCGCGAGAATCCGACGCGCATCGAGTCATGCAAAGTGGAGTATTTGATGTCGCGTTTGACACGCGCGCTTTTTCGCCCATTTGTCCGTCCGTAAATAGCTGTATCTACTCACCGATCGTAATCGTTCCTACGTTACGCCAGGCACGATCGTGGATCAATCCGTTTGCCGCAACCGATATAATATATTCCTGGAAAACACAAATGAGCGTTATTTGTCATCACGCTACCGTATAGACAACGTGTTACCAGTCCACCGCATAAATATTTCATAATTGACATACAAAATATGGAGGGAATTTTACTAAGGGACGTATTTGCGTATTTTCCGTGCACGACTGCAAAATACAACGCTTTTCAACGCAACATCAAATTAATAGGCTCTCCGGGATGTACAATCAGAAAAATAAATGACAGAAAATTAGATGAATAAATGTCCGCGCTGATAATGACGAGTGTCTCATTATAGGAAAGTATTTCTTGATTTAAAGTTCGAATTAGTCACTTAGGATTGCCTGGTCTTTTTTATTATCCACTTCTATACGGAAAATAAGCTTAGCTGATCTAACCAAATTCCGATGAAACGTGAACGAAACCGAGATTTCAGTTGAATTCATCAGAATTCTGTTGAATTTAACAAGATTCCTGGTAACTTGGACAGAATGCTGATTTCATCCGGGATTTTCTGGCTAAATTAGTATACACGCACGCACATATACACACACACATACACACTTGTTATTGGCTATGGAATTATCCCGTCCGCACATTATTCATCAAGCAGGAAGTATAATCGTACGCATAGAATGCGTTGATTTCGGTTCTCTGCGTGTATCGATTATCTCCGGCTGCCGTGAATCAAGTATTTCACCGAAGTCGTGTGAGTGAGTCAGACGAGTCGTTTGGACGGTGGACTAAATAAATGTCGGACACACCCACTCGATATTATCACTGTCGCCGCGTCTAGCACATCTAGCACGTCGGCACGAAGCAATTTTCTTTCATTGCGCCCCTTGCCCCGCGATCAGTTAGCTCTGTAACCTTTCAACTACGTATATATAAAATAGTAACGAAACACGTCAAGCCTCTGCAATTAGATCATTCCTTCTTACACAGAGTCACATGGGCATTTACTTATGCCTGTCCTTAAAATTTTACGAGGAAATTACTTTTGCCGATGCACGTTTTAGCGCCGCCATCCGTTGGCCCGTTTCCGCTCCCGCATGTGAACGTTTTCTTTTTATTAGGAGAGAATTTACATTGACACACTAGAGCTCATTTCTCATTCGAAACATTCGTCCGACAATTATTTCTATCAAAGTTAAAGTTCGCGGCGACGGGAGTTAGCCAAGTTTCGTGTAATTGAATAATAACCGATTTCACCGGGACGGGCTGCCTTCTATAGGATTTTTGTGTTAAATCGCGAGGCTGGAAACTGTGACCTAATTTATTAAAATGAATTATTCAATTACATAAACGCGTAACTTCAACCCGAGAGAGAAACAAAGAGAAAGAGAGAGAGAGAGAGAGAGAGAGAGAGAGAGAGAGAAAGTCCGTTGAATATTCGGGAGGTTTAAAACATGGCACTCTCCCGCGAAAGAACAGGCGTCGCTCACAAACGGGTATCCAAGCGCGCTAATTAAGCAACTGCTCATTCCGCTACGTGACACTTTCCAATTCCCGCTGACGTCGCGCGGGAAACTCCTTTCCTCTCCTTTCCTCCCATGATTAGTTTCACACAAATCTGAGCGTACAAGCGAGATGATACCTCCGAACCTCCGAACGACGTTCTTCGACGATTCGCGAGGGTAAATTGGGAACGCGCGAACCCTCTCTCTCTCTCTCTCTCTCTCTAATAGCTCCAGGGAGTGTCGAATCCCAAATAAATCTAATTTACTCTATTCTACTTTACTCTCTCTTTAATACAGTATTCTCTGAAATATGGTATGTGCGTAGTATCAATCGATATGCGTCTCGAAAATTTCCCTGGTCAAGGACTGCCGATAGAAGAAAGAATCTTCCCTCTGTCTTTCTATCGACAATCCTTGACCGGGGAAATTTTCGAGACGCATGTCGATTGATACCGTATTTCAGAACGCGAATGGACTTGCCTATCCTGCGAGTATCGTTCGGTCTATTCATGTTCGATTATTCCCCCCGGATCCTGCTTTATTTCCCATGCCGACCCGACGTCGTTACGTAACGCGGCGCGCGAGTTCGCCCCACGCCCTTCGCAATTCGTTTTTCCGTTTTTTATCTCCCCCCCTCTCTCTTTCTCTTTCCATCCTCCTCTATTCTTTTCTCTCTCTCTCTTTCTCTCTTTCTCTCTCTCTCTCGTTTCCCTTCGGCATTTTTCCGATCCCATCCTGGCATTGGCGGCGGCGAGGTTTCGTTGCGGCGGCAGCAACGACGACGACGACGACGACGACGACGACTGTAGCGTCAGCGGTCGTCGTCATGACAACGTTTTTCCGCAACGTACCCGGCCTGGTTCGTGACGTCACGCGACGTCGGCGTCGGCGTCGCCCCACCAGAGCCACCCTGCCAACAGAGTGGAAGGGTTTTTCTTCGTCAGGGTAGGGGTGGTTTCCGATGGCGCCACCGTGTAGGGTCCATGAAGATGGCGATGCGATTACGCAGAATACCAGGCTATGATTCACGCTCGCGCTCAGCGGCGTGTCTTCGTGTAGCCGTACCGAGAAAACCGCCACGATCGATGGCAGCACGACGATCGGTCAGCAAAACATCGGTGCGTCACACCTTTCCCATCATCATCATCATCGAGAGAGAGAGAGAGAGAGAGAGAGAGAGAGAGAGAGAGAGAGAGAGAGGAGGAAAAAGAAAGAGTCTACTGACTCTCTCTCAGTAGTCTCAGCACGCTTCCCCGTCGCGTTATTTAACGGGAAGGCAGCGGGAACGGTGACGCTTTGGAAGTTTAAAGTTAATTATTCAACCGTCGAGCAGGAACAAAGAGCCGTCAAGAGGAATGTTCGTTTTCCCTCGTCCTCCATGGCGTGCTACTTGAAAAAAGAATTGACGAATGTGTCGAATATCCCTCCCGGGGCAGAGCCCGATGCAGCCTCTTCGACGTTTGGCCTGATGTAAGGTGGTCGGTAGATTTCTCGAACGTCGATGTCGGGTGTTGCGCGTTTCCTCCGTAACGGGGTGTAATTTCTCGACGAAGGCCGTTCTGTCGCAGATATAGTTGACCTCGTTTCCTCTTGCTTCGCGCGTTGGCAAAGTGCCGCTTTTTATTTCATTTCTGTATCCGCGTGAGGCAAACCGAGTGGCCCGATCAGGCACGCTCGTTATTCAATGCAATATATCCGGCTAATTATTTCACGCGGTCTCCTGTAACGTCTCTTAATGATTAATTACGTGCCCCTTTTCGCCGTTATCTCACGGCGTTATCCCGGCCACGCGAGCGAAAGGCCATAAGTCACATCGCACGGAGGCCACATTAATCGAGAGATCTCCTCTCGATCGCTCGCGTCCCAATCGTTCATCCTGCCTCCTCGATTAATTGCCGAAACTTTACATCCTGGGAGAAAGGGCGCGCGGAATTACACACATGCACAAACGTAGTTCGAGCACAATTGCGCAAAATTTTGCACAGGTAAATCTAAGGCAGTCCACGTGGCGAAAAATACGCATTAAACGATCCGAGACACGCGATTCGCGCGTCGACCACCCCCGCTGGCTTTGTCGTAATTCATCGATTATTCGCGTATCACCCGCTATCTCGCAACCTGTGTAAATAGAAAAAAAAAACAATAGTGCCGCTGAATAATAAAACGTGATGTATACCGTCATTAAAAGAATTGCTTTTGCTACTGCGTATAGGTGTCTGAAAGGGAAATTAATTCTCAAGGATATCAGAATAAAAGTCGCACTATTCGACTCCTTTCCGCGCAATCTTTCCTCTCTCTCTCTCTTTCCCTCCTCTCTCCCTCTCTTTTTTTCATCTTAACTGGAAACAAGGCCTGTCCCACTTCTGCGATTCTCATCCTATATAGAGGCACGCTATCGTCTACAGAGTCGGGCGAATGTGTAGCTAATTTAGCGAGACGCAAAAAAACCCTCCTCTGAATCATGCCCACTCTCGCAATTAGTGCGCCGCGGGCATAATTGGATTAACAATTAAGTTAAAATCACGCCTCTTCCCGAACTACGAAATTCCACGTTTCGTCGCACCTCTCGAAACGAATGAACTGAGATTCCAAATGTAGATTTTCCTGATACGATTAAAGGAGATAAAGATAGGAAACAGTACACCTTGCACTTCCGAAAAGAGAGAGAGAGAGAGAGAGAGAGAGAGAGAGAGAGAGAGAGAGAGAGAGAGAGAAGAGCGAGCGAAGTCTGTCGCCGCGTTAAATCAACTCACGAGATTCTGCCGATTCCTCTCGTTTCAGCAAAGCCTCGACGCGCGCGCTCGAGAGAGAGAGAGAGAGAGAGAGAGAGAGAGAGAGAGAGAGAGAGAGTCGATAGAAATGAAAAATAGCCGACTCATACTATAAATGTCCGCAGACATGAACGTAAGTAGAATAGAATGTTCTCTCTTTCGTGGCGGAAGCGGGATAGCCGAAGTGGTCGACATCGCGGCCGACCCTGCATGTGCTCGTTCCACTGGCTCGCGAGCACAGCCCTTCACTCTTACTTTTCCTACCCTACGTATCACCGCCTGGTGCGCTCGGCGCCGCGCCGCCGCCGTTGCCGTCCGATGCATAAGCGCGTGTGACCGAGTTTCGGCGGAATATGATCGACCGCGCGAAACTCGGTCAAAGACCACCGACACCTTTCCGCGAGTCCACCTGTGCCGTGTGCCGATCTGCGTGAAATTTTCCCGAACGCGCGGAAACGAAGCGCCGAGGTTCACCGCCGATGCGGACGACGCGCGCAGCCACGCTCGTTTATTCTCAGTGTAGCGTTTTTGCAGCGGCTCGCATCGATCGCGGAAACGGTCACGCTTCGTCAAAAGTCGCTCGAAGTCTCCTTCTTCCTCTCTCTCTCTCTTTCTTCCCGCGTCCGTTTCTCTCTCTTTCTTTTTCTCTCTTTTTTTCCTTTTTCTGGAAATCCGCTTCTCGAGAAAGCTGCGACGCACGATGTTCCGCGAGCGAGACAGAAGTATGTTTAGAGGAGATACGAGATTTCGTTCCGCGAAGAAAGCAGTTTTATTTGCCGGGACATAAATATTAAACACTGATATCGCGCAGTAGCCTCGTTCAAATCGCAAGAACGCGAGAATATTTCGCAATAAATCAGTCGGGGTCACGCGTCGTATGCGGAATGCGTGTTACGTCAATATGAGATTTCGCGCGTGATGTTCGGCTCGCCATTCACGTGGTTTCCCTTTGTTTTCTTGTTGCAGATCAGAATCGACCGAGACTCGAAGACCAGACTATGTTATTTCGGATAACGGATTGATCGCACCCGTCGCTTCATTCACACGTGAGTATGCGCGTTGATGGACTCTTTGTTTAGGACGGTTCATTTGCAAGAGTGGTTTGCTCCGTCGTTTGCACTGACGATGTGGCCGAGCATAATGTGGGGAGTCTAATGACTTTTATGGAATGTCACGATATTCTGGGAACCGTTGTTCGCATCGCTATAATTGGAAGTTGCGTCCCTCGTGCACTTAAGACCGCCCTCGCCCGACACCCAGCTCGAAATTTGTACACGCGAAGAAAAGGAGAAAGTAAAAATGCTCAAAAAGAAAACCGAAAACGTCATGCGACGTCACTTTCACGATTATTTTGTTGTTATTGCCATATCACGTCGGGATTATGCGCTATTATCGTCGGCCTTATCGCGCAATGCTCTCTCTGTGACCTCTTAGGTCGGACATGAAAAATCTTGGTTCGCGTTGGACGGTCCCCGACATAGCACGCACTGCCGCAGCGCGTTCGTCATTTCTCGTCGCCATTTCGTTGGAACGAGATTCAGGTAGCAGCAGCAGCAGCAGCAGCAGTATCAACAATAAAAGGAGCATTCGCAACAGGAACAAAGTTAGAAGTAGCGTTAGTACCAGCGGCAGTAACGGCATCAGCGGCGGCGACAGCAGCAGCAGCAGCAGCAGTAGTAATATCTGCGTGACGGCGATCGATAAGAAAACGAGAGAAAGTCAGAGCAACAGCGGCAGATCGGCACTCGAGGTGCTGCACGGAGCGCTCTTTTCCGTCCGACCGTACGTTACGGCGTCGTGTGATCGGATCGTCGGCACGACGCGCCCAGAATCGACGCCCAGGAACCGGCCGGTAGCCGGCAAGTCGCGCCGCTCTCAGCACCGGACTCGTCCCTGTCAGCCGCAGCAGCCACTCTACTACCCCCCCGCATCGTGGGTCACACGCACACCACACCTCGGGAACTGTTAGCACCGATCAAAAGTGAGTGGCTTAAGAGAAAGAGAGAGAGAGAGAGGGAGAGAGAGAGAGAGAGAGAGCATCGAGTGACACCAAATGTTTGTATGTCATCCTCTTAGGCACCGAGATTCTAAAAGCATTCCCGTTAATTGCGCGCTTCAATCGAACCTTGCACCCCGAAGAATCCGAAAGTTTCGTTTGGGAGCCGATTTATGAGCGCGTAACACGGTTTCGTTTTCGAACGCGACCCGCAGAAACGTCAATTTGGGCCGTTTATCGATATCCCCTTTTGTTGTCATTCTCCCTGTCATAGGTCCATATTGATGGTCACTCGAAATTTATTTCACGTGATATACTCGGATCTGGATTTAGAGGTAGATCTCTGAGGTTTCCCATTTGAGAGTGAGAATCATATAATGTAAAATACATGCGATGTTATAGTTGAAATCGCGCGATTCATCCGAAAAATTCATATTCAATTCGCAAAATTCAAATCTGAGTGCCTCGGGTAATAATGACTATGATGTGAAGGTCTTAAAAACGTCTTTGAGAGGGGTAAAACGTCTGAGGCGTCTGAGGGTATTAATGGTCGTTACTTGAAACTTGTGTCACACTCCGATTTGAATTTAGAATCAGATCAAAGTTTATCAGTTAAATTGTGTGCTTATACGCGAGTTGTAGTAGTGACTCAACTGGAAAACTCACATCTCATTCTAAATTCAAGTCTGATAGTCTCACTTGAAACTTTTCTCAAGTGAGATACTCTCTCAGACCTGACTTTAGAATTAGATTGTTCAGCTGAATTGCAATTATATATATGTCACGAATATTGTATTATTCAAGCGGGAAATTCTGGTTTAACTTGAAATTCAGATCTGAGTATCTCGTGGGAGACAAATTTCAAGTAAGGTAATGTTAATACGGGAATATTAATAAAAGACGTCTCTGAGATGTTTTTTTTTTTCAATGTATACGCAAGGCATAATAGCCTTAAAGTGACACTATTTTAAAGTTTTCCATGAGAAGTGTATTGTATTCTTTAGAAAGATAACTTTAAAGTTAACGACTTCACGCACTAAGGCCATTATGCCGGTCTGTACATACACTGTATGTGAGCTCTTTTATTTGTTCAGTTACCACCACTTACCTGCGCTCAATAGTGATCGTTGTTTACTGCTGTTTTGAACAGTTTACCACTGATAGCGACTTTCGCACTCGCAGGAAGGTGGCTCAGCTGTGCGCAGCCTAGACAATGTCCGAAGATTCTGACTCTATATCAGAGGAAGAAAGAAGTTTGTTCCGTCCGTTCACGCGGGAGTCCCTGGCAGCGATCGAGGCTCGCATCGCCGAGGAACATGCCAAGCAGAAGGAGCTCGAGAAGAAGAGAGCGGAAGGCGAGGTATGAGCGCGGCCATGCGTGTTCGTTCGACGCACGATCGCGTATTACGATTTTTCTTCTCGCGCCGTGACCACGTCAGCGCATAATTTATCATACTCGTATTCGTAGGATGTCCCTCGAGCAGCGTCAAATAAATCATCTCGCCATGCTCCGCCACGTTCAGACACTACTTACGTACATTTTTCGCGCGTCGTGAAAACAATCGTTTCCGGAGAAAATTCCCAGAGAGCCTGAGGGAATCTTCAAAGTCCACGCCTCACGCAAAGTACGTCCATCGCGTCTTTGGCAACCTCGAGTTACCTCTTTGACCTCACGAGATTCCTGAAATGTTTGAAGCTCACTATTGTTCATTCGCGTTATTCCGAAAGAGTCGATTTCTAAACTCGACTAAGCTGACACGAACGGATATTTATCTGACGCTGCTGATCCCCTTCTGCCAAGCTCGTGTGCGACTAATTAACTCTCCTACGTGATCATTGTCCTTTTTGTACGTGTTCATGTGACGTACGTGTCCACGGACAGGGATTTCCGACCTCTGGGCGAGCAGTGCGACGAAACAGAGGCACTGACAGAGCCTTCTTCCGACGAGAAAGAAATAGCATTTTGTTTTTTCTTTAACTGTCCCACAGGTCATCCTAGAATCTCTTTGGAGAATTCATTTCCTATCGTGTCTGCGTCGACCGTCATCGCGTCCGCTCGTGTGATATTCCCCGTTTCTTTATTCCTGTTTCTCTACATATGCCGAATACTCTTTGCAACGGACTCAACCTGTTCCTCCTATCCACTCGCGACCGTCGTGTTGACTGTTCGCTTGATCTACTGCTAACGTAGTGTGAGGATATGTAACTGTCTCCACCCTAACAAGAGAGATTACTCTCAACCCATTCACACATATATGTATATATATACATATCTATCGTCGAGTAAATATGTACTATGTGTATTATACGAAAGATGTGCCACGTACGAAGCTCGATGTATGCAGTGTCACTTATCGCTGTGTCTGTTTATACTATTATATATATATACATACATATATATACATTGTTTATATATATATATACACACACACACGTGGATACAACTCGTGTGTCGTGGCTCTCTTCATTCGCACCCCCATTCCTCTCACCTCCCCTCCCCGCCACACGGCATTCGCGCTTAATGATGAACGGCGAATTCATATCGCGGAGGAATGTGTCATTGTAAATTCGAAAGAGAGCCCCTTACATCCTTATAATTAGCGTTCCTAATTTGCCGCCGGCTATGACTACAGCAATGCGCCGATAAAAGGAGCGGATTTATTTATCAGTGCTCTCTCTCTCTCTCTCTCTCTTTCGCCGCTGCCCGTCCCGGGCTATGTCGTTCTGACATTGATCGCGCTGTTTGAAAATTACTTTTGCGAGAGGAGAGCAAATCCTCTCCTTTTATTGCCTCCTTGTATTATACTCCAGCGACGAAAGGTCAAGGAGAGAGCGAGAGAGAGAGAGAGAGAGAGAGAGAGAGAGAGAGAGAGAGCAACCGAGCGAGAGAGAGAAAGAGGGCGGGAGCCAAGATCAAGACTGGATTATCATCGATCGCCAACGTGCAGCTCCGAAAAAATCTAAGAACGCACCGAATTCGACAGTTTCTTTGTCAATTTCTCTCGACAATTTCGCGGATCTCGCACGGTATTTTTGCATTAGTTGTAACAAAATTTTGCGATACTGATCAGTCTGGCATGAAACTGCTTCAAAATGTGTCCAAACGTTCGATTACTGGAAACGCGTGCAGATATCTCTGCAGTCGACAGCAGTCTCAATCATGAGTCTGAAAAATGCGATTGTTTCGAAACAATCCAAGTGCTCTATACGTTTGAATTGAATCCTTTTTTCATTGTAAGCGTTGCTGGTTACCTGACGTGGATCCGCGTGTTTTCCCGCCAGTTAATCCAGTCTTGATCAAGTTTGATGTGCTTGGATACTCTCTTTCCGGCTTGCCTGATCCTCTGTATCCCAGTCGTATGTCTATAGGTGTAACATGTGTGTGCTCTCTCCTCCTCCTCCCTTTCTCGCCATTGACCCTCTTGATTTCTTCTGTCTTTCTCGCTCTCTCTCTCTCTCTTCTCTTCTCTCTCTCTTTCCCCCTTAAAACTACCCGATTCAGCTCGTACTTCTTCCAAAGCTGCGAATCGATCCACGTTATCGCGTCGCGCGCGCACTCACACACCCATCTTTTACTGCATATTAGCATACTTCTTTAATCTGTTTGTTCACACTCGCCGATATCCCGACCCCCGCCCCCTTGCCCACAAACCCCTCGTGATCTCTGTATCTCTGTGTGTAACGACTGTTTCTCCATTTCTCCAATTTCAGGGAGGTTTTGGACGGAAGAAAAAGAAAAAAGAAGTAAGACGTTACGTCACGCTAAGTAATACCGCTCTCTATCTCATCCGACTTCTATACCTTACTAACATATATATATATATAATACTACACACACACATGTGCACACACGTACACATGCACACGTACACGTGCGAGTCACGTATACACCGGCGTGTATACATACATGCGTACATAAACATGCACATGTATACACCACACGCACACTGTAAACACACATACACACACACGCACACGATCTCACGATTTTCTTTCTCACTTGGCAGCATTTGGCCAATCAGTCAATTAGACACGCGTGTAAATCACTGCCCGACACCATACAGACACACACCCACACACACACGTACGATACGATTACTTGCTTATATTTGGCGCAGGGATCGAAAAAATGAATCGAATAATTGCTATTTTTTCGTTTCCTTTTTTTAATCGCGAACGCGATTTCTTCGGAGGAGCGTTTTGGATTTTTACGTTTCCGCGAGAGAGAACTTTGCAACTTGTCGAGTCTTCCGTGCTGTCTCTGTTGCCGATTAAAATTTATCCCGTTTGCGACGCATCATGCAAATATCTCACTGCCTCTGCAAAATCAGCGGAGGATTTTATCAGCCTTTTGTTCCTCTGGGAATACGAAATAAGGCGGAACGCGTCGGATTGCTCATCGCTGTTCTCGCCGGTGAATCGTTCGCGCGGGCGAATTCGACGAGCGGATATCGATTTTTCCGACACCGCTCTCATAGTTGTGATATTTCCTTCTTTCTTTACCTCAAATGTCGCGGCGTCGCGATTTCTTCACGGAGAACTCGCGTGTTCCTCTTATTTTTCTTTTTGTTCTAACGGTCGCAGCCGCAAAGGTTTCAACCCCTGGCTCTCTCTTCCTGCGTGCCACGGTGTGTATCGATTCCGAGCGTCATCATTCCGAGTCGATATATCGACCAGCCACCGAAGATGTGCAAGTTTAATCCGCGAGGCATTGAATTCGAAACGTTTTGATTAATTAATTCGGGAACTATTCTCGGCGAGCGCGCGTGCCGCTCGCGTCTCCGCTGATATCTCAATGTCGCGCGGACATCTCCTCGTCGGATGTCGACGTCGGGGACATCTTTCTTGCCGCGATCGCGGTTAATCGCGTACTTCTCTCTCTCCTCCGATGTTACAACACGGCTAAAAAAGGTGATCAGGTCTCACGATAGTTGGCACGCACACGATACAAAAAGCAGCGTGCTTTCTCTATATAAATACATGTATATATGTATATTGCCCTTTGGTTGTTTCGCAACATACACACATACACGCTCCTTGGCAAGTGTCTTGACGTCTTACGGTAAAAGCGAGCTGCGCTTGCGCTTCTTTTAACTAACGCTTACCCGCGAGATATTCGTCGGCGCTTGATCTCGGCGTCGCGAAGCTGCGCTTTGGGATCAATCGTAACCGCAAGGTCGTGCACAATCGTAGAGACATTCGGAGCTCTCAGTCCCGCCGAAAGGGAGTCCAACAGTCACGAACGATATCTGCTAAACGCCTGTACGTTGGAGGCCTAACGTGGTCTTGCGAAAAGCGAGCTAGAATCACATCATGTCGGATGCGTTACGATTAATCCCAAACTCGCTCACGAGACGCGAACGCTAACACTAGCCAGTTTCAAGGCCGCACTCGCGGAGCGCATGAAACGCGTTGAATTCTCGCGTTTTTCTTCAGGCAAAAGTACCAATCCCCTGACACGCACCTAATCCTGGACATTTTTATTGTTTCGGCCTTTAAATCTATAGAATATCGAAATTTTTAAGAATTTTTCATAGAATATACACATATATTCAGTATATATAAATATTTCACTAGCTTAAACCACTCGGCGTTGCGCGAGTTTCTTATATTTAGAACATCTAAACTTAAATTATCATAAAATATCAAGGAGGTGAAATTAGAAAGAGCGGTGCCCAGGTTATAGTAGACTGCATTTTACGAGGTTCTAAAGAATGACTACGCGAAATTCAGTTTAGGAGTTGATAAACAACATGCAGACAAGTATTCCATTATTATATACATAGATGTTGAAAGTTGAAATATTCGTATTTAAAGACTCGGGGCTTGCATTCCGTCCTTGGTGAGGAAAGTTTCACTGGAAATCCATAGTTTATGTTACTATGGATTTACAGTGAAACTTGCCTCACAGAGGACGTGGAATCTTGAAATACAATCCAAAGCAAGAAGAATGTTCACGACCAGGCGCATCGGTACCTTTACCTCCTGCCTTTTTCAATGAAACGCATGTCGCGAAACGAAGCGGAATAAACGTCCTGCGACCTCCAGCGCGGAATGCTCCAGTGCGCTCTTGAAAAATCCGCTTGTAAAGAAATGCTTACGAGAGAAGCTGGTGTTACGCGCAGTGGCCGCGACGACACGAATATTTCGCGGGCGGAGGTCGCAGTCGCCTGCTAAATGCTTCATATAGATCGTATGCTGTACATGTAACGCTTGCGACGCCTTTCTCTGTTTTGCCTTACTTTCCTTTTCTTTCTTTTTGGTATCTTTGTGCAAACCAAGCGCGCACCGTCGCAGAGCTGCTTCGGCCGAGCAAAGTACGCGAGCAAGGCACGCAATCGCGACGGTGTCTTCCGCGCGATATCGTATTGATTTATTACGGTTCGTTCAGTCACAATGACAGGAAGTTGCACTCGCCCTCGTCGACGACGGGAGGCTCCGCACTGCCGAAGCGATCGCAAAAATGGATTGCGAATTCCTCGGATTTGCGACAATTTAATTCCGGCGCGTTACGCCGCGAGAGGAATCCCCTTCACCCGCAGTCACGTTGAATTCGCGACAACGCGCGATTCTCCGCGTTCCTCGCGCACTATGCTTGTACGCTTCCGCCTCGTGGTCGAATCGATAAAACACTCGAGTCAGCCAAATAGCCGACGTTTTCGACGGAGAGTCAAGAACGGCGGTCGAAAGTTTGGCGAAACGTTCGTCTCGCGGACGGGTCGCGCATTTTCGCGAAATCGCCATAGCGCGCTTTTTCGCGCGACTCTGCGGTGTACCTCGAGTGTTTCTTCCCTTAGGTTTTCCCTCCCGCGGGGACTCGATCAACGAGGCGGAAAGAAAACGTTCGGCACGCACGAGCACGCTACGCAAGAGTCTGTTTCGCGCGCAAAAACCATCTCGGCGAGAGACACTTGGCTTGCGCAGACTTAGACCTAGTCATCTAGATCGTACACGTTTTTAGCATAGATACCTTTTTATTAGGACACTTGCATAAGTTTCGATACGTAGTAGTTTTTCCCGACAGAGGAGCTCCAATTAAGATACTTCACCACGTGTCGGAAGTATCGATTAAGTGGATCTCTCAATCTTCTTGTATCACTTACTTACTTACGGGACGCCGCGCGGTCTTCACGTTTTTACCGACACCAACGTATCGATAACTCGTTCAGTACATAACGCTCAGCTGAGCGTTTGCGAGCAAATCCGCCACAAAAAAGTTTGCGTAGGTGCACAGGCCTGCGTGCGAGGCTGCGAGAGTCTCGAGTGTGGACTCGTCTAGTACATTCAAATAGAAATACAATCTCATCCTTGACTGGAAACTCTCTTGTACATGATCTCTTAAAACTAAGAGGAAAATATTCTAACATTCAAGAAAGTAAAACTCCAATTGCATTTGCTCTATTTCCTGTAATATTCTAAGTGAAATTTTCACCGAAAGAGTACTTCAGTCAAGTAAACTATTGAATTTACTGAATTTTATTCTAACTTCTTTTCTCCTGAATCAAGAAGACTGTGTTACTTGAAGCAAAATGCACTGAAAGAGAAAATATTAAGAAAAAAGAAACATTTCGATGAGTACCAATGACGTATTTGTTCTTATATTAATGTACATATCTTTATATTGAGAAAAAGTTTCTTTCAAAGAAGAAAATATAAAGGTGTCTGATACTAAATATTTTCCGTACTTTGTGCACATGTAAATTAGGTCTGAACTGAAAATAAAATTTCTCTACCATTTTGGAAAGAACCGTGTAAGATTTTGAGTTATTAATTAAAAAACATTAGTGTATTAACACGCGCGATTATCCGCTAGCATTCTTTAATTAATACAAAAAATCGTACGTAATTGTGTTTGCAAAATAGTAAAGCAATTTTGTGTTCAGTTCGATCTAATTTACATGTACACCAGATATGTTTAGTTCAATCTAATTCACATATACACCAGATGTGGGACGCTTAGTGTCAGGCACTCTGTATATTTTCCTGAAACTGTTGCTTTTCATAAAAGCAGATGTTTTTTTTTATTTTTCAGATATCTTTTTTCTTTCAGTATATCCTATTATACGTATTATATATACGCGCAACACAAAAGACGCGACAAGCAAGACTTATGATAAAAGATAAAAGAGACAAAAGAAATAAAAGAGATAAAAGAGTTCTTATTTTAAGAATATTGTATTTAGAATATTTTCCAATTTGGTTTTCGGAGAATTCTCTTGAGACCATATATACAAAAGGACTCCGTTAAGGATAAGATTATATATTCTTGGGTAAACAGAGAGATCTCGACGGAGAAACATAACGGACGCCCTTTCGTGTTGAGAGACTCTCGAGTTCGCCATGCGCCCGTGAGCCCTTACGTGAAATTGCGCGCGACGACGGACGAGCGGTTTTAACCCTTAGCCGAGAGGATCACTAGGATCGCCGCTGTGTTCCGCCACGGCGGATCTCTCGCTGCCAGAGACATAGGATAGAGCTGTACTAGTGTCTAGTGTTAGGCAAACTATTAGCATATCAGAGTCGAGTCGGACGTAGAGAGAAAGAAAAATAGGAATAGCATCTTTCTTTTTTTTTTTTTTTTTCTAATTACGACTCGCCAGAGCTTTCGAGCCGTAGGAGGGGCCAAAGTCGAGCTGATCGCGTGGACCTTCTTCAGGTTCGTATGTTCACGACCCGCTTTTAGCACCGACCGTATGTTGCGCCACCGTTGGAGTACCTCCAGTCAAAGTTAGGCCATCGTCCGCCATTTGTGGGGAGGAAGCGAGTGAGTGAGCGAGAGAGAAGCTGCAGCGTCACTTCAGTCTCCGCTTCTCTTTCACTCCAACTAGAGTTTTCTCTCTCACTCCCATTCACGTTATCCCTAAAAATGGTGGACGGGATGCGGATCAGGAATCGTCATGCTTTGACCCAGCTCTGACTAGACTGGAGGAACTCTAGCCACCGTATGTACACGCGCGAGCACATCGATCCTGCGCGCGGTACCGCACGAATTTCCGAGCCCCGCTCGTTATCGTTACGATTACGATTGCGTCGTCGATCGAGTAATCTCAGTTTTCTTTTCGCGTTATCAACACGATGTTTACGTTTCTTGCTTACTCGTATAAGCAATTTATATGCGCGATTTGTTTCCCTAACGCGCGATGATAACGTAAATCGAATTCCGCGAACGTCGACCGCGGCATTTGTTTGCTCTTTTCAGTGTTGGTCGTTTGTTTGTTTGCGTTCTCTCTCGGTTTCTCTTTCACTTCTCGGAAATGTATTTATGTTATTTATTTATGCGTGATCGAGACGATAACGATAAGCTGAGTTTTATCAGCGATTTATATCTCGCGCGGTTTTACGTGAAGTCACTCAAGGAAGAAATTCTTTTGCCGCGAGACTTATCTTACCCGAAGTTGCGGCACGGAGTTGTCCAACACTTGGCGGTCTCACGCGCAATGTGTGTTTAATTGCACCGTTCTCACTCGATCTCACGGCCGAAGTGCCGGCCAAGCTCTCGGGACTTCGTTTCGCGATGCACCAGCGCGATACAGGCACGATGCAGTCGCAGGTAGAGCTCATCTAGAAGCGGGTTATGAATAACTGGTGGCGGCTGGAAAAGCACGCGAATGAATATTTCCGAAGAAGCGATTTCCCCTCCAATATTTCATGCGACGGGACTGAATATTTCACGCTCGCGTCCTTACCTTGCGCGGGACTAACCACCGCGTGTTACGTATTTTCGACCTTCCGCGCGATCAAGTTTACGTTCACGGCTGTTTCGTGAGCGTACATCTTGGGACTTTGTGAATGTACATCTGAATGCCGCACGTGTCCCTTGCCAATCTCGCGCGAAACTCTCTGTAATGAGAAGAGGCGGGAAGGGGGGAAAGCGTTTTGGAAATATTCATCACACGATCGATCACTCGATTATTCTCGCTCTTCGTGCCCGAGAATGAAGTGTATGAGATGTACGATGGCCCAATTTGATCTTCCAGGCGAGACGATCCATAGAGAAAAGCACAACGGACGTGTCGAGAGAGAATTAGTTTCACAAAATTGAGAAACGCGAGTCGAAAGCGAGGTCGTTTCTTCTGCTCGCCGGCATTGCACGACGCAACTCGGACGGGCTCGCTTCGACGACGGGAACGTCACAGAAGTGACTTTGCTATTGTCGATCGGACTAGACGTCTGAAAACGACACGTCCTTCTTGTTCCGAGTATATTCGCGAAAAGGTATATGCACTTACATGTATTTCTGTCTCCGTGAAGATCCGAGCGTGTCATCGAACAACCGCCATGGCGGCGATAATATGGCGAGAGATAAAGGGGCAAAGAAAAAGAAAGGACGGCGCCGCGAATTGAAAGTTAATCTTATGAGAATCTCGTTCGCAGGTACGGTATGACGACGAGGACGAGGACGAAGGTCCTCAGCCGGACCCGATGTTCGAGCAGGGAGGGCCGCTCCCGGTCCGACTGCACAACGAATTTCCACCCGAGTTGGCCTCCACACCTCTCGAGGATATCGATAGCTTCTACCACAATCAAAGGGTACCAGCATCGTTGCGCACTAATTAGTTCAGCTCTTCGAGCTAATTAGTTCGAGTTTTCCGCGAGACGCAGGATATTGCCCGGCAAATTGGCCTCTCTACACACAGAAAGATCTCATTCTACTGCCGAGAAATGCGATTACTCAGTTCGCTTCCCTTCTTTTAGGTGATGCCTGACGAAAAATATTTTCTTGACAATAATCTGCAAATTTATCATCACAAATTCATTAAATAATATTAAATATATATTAAAAATAATTCATTAAAAATAGTCTGCAAATTTATTCATCATAAATTTTAGAAAAGCTCGTTATTATTTTATCTCACTCGAAAAAGAAATCGACTCTCTTTATAAGAATATTATTGAAACTTTATTGAAAAGTTGATCGACTCGATTCTATGCGATATGTAAACCGAATTTTTCTTCTAATTTAATATTCTTGATTGGAATGCTAAACTCACTAGGATTCAGAGTGTATCCCTAATAAATCTGATGCTTACGATGGAGACTAAATTTGCGAGTATGCAAACTTATGAAATACTCGAAACGAGTGACGTTTTCTTGAATGCACAGACAGAATTTTATAATAAGAATTATTATGAAATTATTATAAAGGAGAATATTACTATAGAATTTCGTAACCGAAGAATATATTCGCGATGCACAAGCACAAATTCTGTCGTAACTGTTCTTTTCATCATATGCGCTAATTGTACAGAAATCGAAATTAAATTAGCTGAAATTAAATTTGCTGAAATTAAATTAGTTGTGAAAAAATTGCTATATTTTTAGCGAAATTTATTGTTTCTCAGCAACTTAGTAACACACCGACGTCTGTTCCTAAACTATTTAAATCGAGTAAACAATACTCGGTTTAGAATTTTTATTTAAGTAAATACGTTAATGGTACTCACTTAAGAAATATTTATTAATTTTTAGATATTTTTTCCTCAGTGTAAAAACACAGTAAAATTGAAGAAAGAACTTGTATGAAAGGAGACTATAATATTTTCCCCGTGCAGTATACAACGAGTTTTCTGTGTGTAACGAGACGCCGGCGCTCACCCGCTGCCTCTGCGTATCTGACTGTGCGGCTATTTTCAAACTTTCGCGTCGAGTGACATATAATTGCTTCTGTGTAACCCCCTTGCAGCTGTAATGGCGCGAATACAGTCTGTATGTACGTCTGCGTAATAACAACGCGCCGTTTCGCCGCGTAATGATCAGCGAAGTACAATGCGTGGAACGTAATCCACGAGGAGAATGTTCTCCCGCAAGCTCTTTGAAACTTTAGTCGAATCTGCAAAACGCGATTCAACCGCGCGACTCAACGAAGCAAGGGTGGAGACCGGCCGAGAGAAGCAACGGGAAAGACCTGCCTTTCGCGTAAAACCGACATTCATCTCTTCCCGATGCAATAAGCATTTGACCGTGCACGTTATATCTGTTCGCAGACCTTCGTTGTCATTAGCAAGGGAAAGGACATATTCAGGTTCTCAGCGACGAACGCGATGTGGATCCTCGACCCGTTCAACCCTATACGACGTGTGGCCATTTACATATTGGTCCACCCGCTCTTTTCTCTCTTCATCATCACCACGATATTGGTTAACTGTATACTCATGATCATGCCCACCACGCCCACCATCGAGTCCACCGAGTGAGTACTCCTACCTACACTGTGCTATCGGCGATTACTCGTTCTCTCACTTGCGACTCTGTCGAGAGGACGGAGGGACGAGCGGCGATTTCATTGAAAACACTTATGAGCGCGAGCGGAGTGTCTTCTATTTACGCTACTCATTAAAAACGTGAAAAAGAGAGAATCGGAAAGAGAATTCGTCGTCTTTGTAATTTTATGTACATTCGTGTACAGCTTTACATTATAGAATGAATGTACGTAAGGCACATAGAGACGTTTAAATTGGTATTTTACGGAGCCGCTGATATTTATATCGACTTCTTGACTGTTTAAAGAAGATGTAAGCTAATAGCTTACATCTGCCGCGAAGCCAGTCGTGGATACGTTGAACAGTCACTCCAATGACATATTCACGCGTTTTCCCGAGTCAAGATTTTGCTTCTACATTAATATCGCAAATTTTGAAGCCGAACTTGAAGAATTTATGAAGAGTATTTCGCTAGAGATATGACTCTATATATAGGCTATATTATCCTACCTGTGTGCTGCAAATGGTTAATCCCATTACTGCCGCTTTCTCCATGTCCTGAAACAAGCATTTATTTCGGGATTATTAACTATTCAGTTATTTTATTATTCTATTTTAGTCTACTCTTAATATAATAGTTTAGTCTACTCTTATTTTCAACGAGCAATGAGTTAATTATATATAAAGATATGTATAAGATATATCTATATTGTTTACTCATTATTCTCTTGTAGTACGTGCCATATCTGCTAAGTTAAATAAGAATTTAATTTAGCAGATATGGCACGTACTACAAGAGGATAATGAGTAAACAAGATGGATAAATAATGGGATCGATAGAATATGAAACAACAAATTTCTTTTTACAATTTTTTCAATATTTATCATTGAGAGACGTTGGAAATTTTTGGAGGATTTGGATATTCGAAAGAAGTTGTAGAAGGGCACATCAATTGCGTATGTACCGACGATATCAACATCAACGACATCAACAGATAATGCCGTATACCAACAGAAATTAAATTTTATATATAATACAATAATAAGGTGAAAAAATTGAAAAAAGAAGACGGTAGATTTGCGAAGTGAAATGTCCTACGGCATAACCAACATTATTAGACGCACAAATCAATAATTGAGACTAGATTCTAAGGCCGGAGTTTGCAGTTTTAAATTACTTACATCATAATTAGCATCATAATTATTCGTTGGATAACGATGACGGGCTATAAATATCGGTCTAAATATCGACTTGAGAGTGTCTTCGCTCTTTTTCGTCAAGCGTCCGTTAAAGCTAGAAACATCCCGCTTAAGTAATTGGATACAGTTGTAAACACACGATCTACCACTGCCCGTGTTTCATCATCCTATACGCTGACGTCAGACTTCTTCGTGGTACTGGCATTGACATTAACACAAATACTCGCGTAGATACGAGTCGATCGGAGAAGCACGTGTGAATGAACGCAATGCTGACGCGCGAGACTTCGATTAAATACACATTTTAAAAGCCGACGAAATATATTTCAATCACCCGAGTTGTAAACAACGCGTCAATACACTTACACACGTCGTGGATGTGTGTGTGTGTGTGTGTGTGTCACTCGCCGGCGGGAGACAATGATTCGGTCACGGACAAGTATGCGACGTACTTGAATTCCCAACAAACGACAAAAAGGGCTGAGTCATTCCTCTATTAATCTTCAACTGTCATTGTGTGTTTAGTAACAATACGCACATAGTTTCGGTAGTCGAGAGATCACAACATCATGAAAGAGGAAAGTTTGTTGTCTCTTCATCAATCCCATTATTTACTTACATTAACTATTTAACATCTACTTGTCGCATATACTCTACTTGCAGTTAAATAAGTCACATAATTAGTCATATATTTACTCTCTAAATTTCTTAAAGTAAAAGATAGCAGTATATTTCCAGTCGAGGCGGTAGTGAAAATATTGCCACTCGAAACTACAATTGTTTCTCGAGATTAGAATGGATTCTGACTCTATATGGAGTGGTTATTTCAATCGATCGCGGTGAATGTTTCTTTGGCGGTAAAATGCATTAGATTCACTCTTCAATTTCGAGTGAAAATATTCATTCAACGATTCAAAGTGAAGAATTCATTCTACATAAAGAAAATATGATATTTTTCTTTTTTTTAATATAAATTCTTTCCAATTTTATTATGTTCTTAGTAATCTTAGCTTAGTAATAGCAGAAATAGACTGCTAATAAAGTTTATTTTGCTAAGGAACATTTCAAGTCAATTTCGTTAACATAGCAAGTATTTTAATATCACATTTCAGTTCTCAAAATATAACTAGCGCATATGAAATAAAAGGATAATGAATTTGGATAAGAATACTGCAGTATATCGATCAATTCTTCGAGTAAATTTCACTTCAAAAATTTACAGAGTAGAAATAAGAATCAAAAGAAATATACGAATAAAAATATTTAGATGACCGAATATCAAATAATTTTGAAACAGACGTTTCTTCAAGCCTCGAAAATGACAATAAATAATATCTTACAGCATTGCGAAAATAATAATAGCCTACGTAATGTGGTAGCTCTCATTGGTGCTTCAAGTTTGAGCGAACTTGAAGTTCGCAGGGTTAATGTAGGAGTAAAATTTCGACTAGGATTGTCACATTTCTATTTATATTCGAGAATCGAACATGGTTTGGAGTGTTTGATACTCGAAAAAGGAGGAGAAGAAGAAGTAACTCGGTAAACAAATTCATATCATCGCACTTTGCGCACGCGATTGACACGAAGAGGAGGCGAACGCGGTTGAAAATGTCGTATTTTCCTGAGATACACGAGAGTATCTTACGGCGACTGGGACGATACACACTTAAGCTTGCCCTTAAGTGACTTTAAATCTGCGTAGTTTAGCGTGCCGACGAGCCTAAGCTGGAGATGCGGTTATTTGTATTGTCATTTACACATACTCCCGAGTCTCGAAGGAGTCTTTAAAGACTCGACTCGACGTTTATCCCTCGCGTTAATCGGTCCAAGAAAAAAAAAGAAAAGGAAAAAAGAAAAGAAGACTCATCGAAGGCTTACGGCGATCATATGTTGTGAAGAATAGATATTTCAAGTAATGTTCTACGTGTTATAGCTCTAATATATGAGTAGAGACTGTGATAAATTGTATTCCGTTGGTAAGTTTTGTATTAGTCTCTCTAGAGGTAGAATTAGGCGACTTGGCAAATCGCGCGAACGATTCGACGCATAGTAAGGCAGAAGTACCAATGCCTCGACACGTACTTCTAATCCTGGACATTGTCATTGTTTTGGTCTTTAAATAGATATATTTGGATTTCTAACGCACACATAGAAAAAGATATACTGCATTCAAGTAAATGTGTTTAAAATATTTCATATATTTTTTTTACATATCTGCAAATCTGTCATACGTTCGTCATAAGCATCAAATTTATTCGAGAGATTACATTCTTTTGATTCTGATTCTTAATAAGTTTGGCATTTCGCAATCAAGAATATTAAATAAAAACAAAAATTTCGTTTGCTTATTATTCACATACACTGAGGGAAAAATTATCTTAAAATCAACAAATATTTTTTTGATGGGTGTCATTAACATATTTATTTAAATCTAAATTCTCTTTATTTAAACCAAATATTGTTAATGGCACCCATCAAAGAAATATTTATTTAAATCTAAATTCTCTTTATTTAAACCAAATATTGTTAATGGCACCCATCAAAGAAATATTTTTTTATTTTAAGGTAATTTTTACCTCAGTGTAGAGTCGAATAAACTTTTTCTCCGATAAAGTTTTATGACACTCTTGTTTAAAAAATAAGAGAATAAATTTTTCTTTTGAATATATAAGATAATGAGCTTTTATAAAATTTGTGATAAATATATTTCAAGACTATTGTCAAGAAAAATCAAGTTCTGTGTTGGAAGTAATCATTACTTGAAAGTAGCAAAGTAAACTGAGAAATCGCTTTTCTTAACAGTAGAATGATAGTTTTTTCTGTTTATAAAGAATATGTACACATATATTGAATATATATTCTATGTTGAAAGTTTAAATATTGATGGTTAAATACCAAAACAAGAATATCCAGGATTGGGTATGTGTCCAGGTATTGGTATTTTTACATTACATTATTACAAATTTATGACCACCATGACTTTCCCGAATTTTGCGCGAGCAATGGAGAAGAAGAATCCCATAGAGGCCAGTGAAATAGATGACGATCGACTGTACACGCGTATTACATTAATTTACACTAGCTCGAACTGAACGCGCGTGTGCTTTGAAATGAGAGAAATAAATAAGCGTTGCGTAAACTTTTAAAAGGCGTGATATTGCCGTCCATTAATAACGCAATTATGTTATAATTAATCAATAATTAATCGTGCATTTAATGGTCCTATTAATATGAAATCTCTACGATGGTGTGTCCAATTTTCCTATTTTTTGTTTTGTGTTTGCGCGTGTGCGTCTGTAACACGCGCACATGCAAACACGAAATAACGCGACCGCGATGGAGGATTTTCACTAATTCTCACCATCCCTCGTCAAAGCGATGATAATCCGTTCATTTGCGTGCACCGTGTGCTTCATTCGAAGGTATTCGTAGTTTAACACAAATACGCAATATCAATTAGATGACGCGGAGGTAGTTGAGCGGAGATTATCACGCCGAGTTTAGACGCGGTTTATCTCGCTGGCGAAAGTGATCACGCTGTTCAACGCGAGATTTCCTCGCTTCCAAATTCATGGGTAAACTGTTGTTGCAATTTTGAAGCGAAAGACGCTAGTCTCAATTTTCATTCGTCAAGATTTTACAGATCACAGATACTGATCAGCAAATACGTGTCTGTCATATAATATAATAATTAAACGTAATAATTATGAATTAGTGATCGCATTTCTACGCGAGAACGTGTCTTCTTCGGTCGCGACTTGATGCGCGCTAGACGGTAGAAAATCGCGACTGGATTAGCACTTAAGAAGCTGAGCTGGTGTGTTTGTTGTTTTCAGAGTGATATTTACGGGCATCTACACATTTGAGTCCGCCGTTAAGGTGATGGCGAGGGGTTTCATTCTGCAGCGTTTTACCTATCTTAGAGATGCATGGAATTGGCTCGACTTTGTAGTTATAACTTTAGCGTGAGTAGTTAAAACTTATTTTTCTTAAAAGAGAGAGAGAGAGAGAGAGAGAGAGAGAGAGGGAGAGAAAGAAAGGGAGGGGAAAAAAGAGAAAGAAAACGCGAGAGCGAGGCGTATGCAAAAAGAAAAAAAGAAAAAGAATAGACAACCGCGAGTACACGATAGAATATGTACGGAAAGAACAAAAAAAGAGGTGAGAAAGGAAAAATCGTTGTTATATCGAGAAAAAGAGAGGAAGAGTCATCGCGAAAATGACGCGGGTACTAACCGGAAGTAGCCTGAGCGCCGTTTCAGTTCTTATGAACTGCACCTCATCCCGATTAACTCGACTAGAGTTTGCTCTTCTTTGTTTTAGACTTCAAGACGTTGAAACGTCCGACGAAATTTGCGATAATTAATAGGGACTGTCATGTTCGCAAATTCCCTCAATAGCAGATAGTTCACGATCAGTTAGCTGTCGATCTAATCGAGAAAACCAAAAGAAAAAGAGCAAGTCGCCAAATCGCGTGACGACGGGAAAATCGATGATAAAGAAAGATTGCGGCGACCTTCGTGCGACGAAGCATCGAAACGGCGAAGCGTTGTCCAGAAAAAAAAAAAAGAAACAGAAAAGAAAACGCTAATTAGTCTCAAGTTAGATCATTCCAGGTTATGACAGTAGACTTCTTCGCTAGATCCGTTGAGTATGCTAACGTAAGACTTACGTAGCATCGAGTTGTATTCGATCTCTCCGTTCATCACGCCTCACGATACACACGCAGAGACACGTACGCGCATACACGCATATTACACACTGGGGTGTATTTATTCTAGGTACTTGAATTAGCTTACCTAGATAGGGATAGTTATTATCTTTTATCTCTTAGTGACCTTCAACAGAGAGTTCTCTCTTTATTGCCATCGTAATTACGTTGACTTTAGACATTAGTACTTTTACGTCGAGTCCATTGGAACAGTTGACTAATTGTTGTAGTTTAGTATATATATCTATATATATATACACATATATATATACTTATACTTCAGTAATTGTTCATAGATGAACGATACGTGTATACGTTTCACTCGATAAACGAGTACTCAGCTGCGCATCGTAACATTGCCGGTCGCGTGCCACGAGATTCAACAATCTTTCGTCGCGCGGCGAATTTTTCCTCAAAATATCGTTCTTTGCTGCCTTTGATTCTCGCGACGTAGGCGTCCGCGTTATCGGGAGCCGATTACGAATCCGATCCTCCCGTTTACGGTGTCGATCCAATCAAAACGCCCTATTAGAACGATTCGGCGCGATTGTATCGCTATTAAAATCGCGATTGTATCTCGCCGCGGTAAAAGGATCCGGATCCGGGGAGCAACGTTCAATGTCGTCGACGAGAAATCCGCATGGCAACGGCGAAAATAATTTGACAGCCGCGTGATATATTTCGCGCGTCGCGATCGTTCGAATCGCGCTCGTCGCGACGACGGGACGTGCGAGAGATATCGTCGCCGTTGGAAATAACGCGACGGGCTCGTGAGGAAGATCTCTCGGCGAGCAGCAGGAACGCGTGGCAAGCGGTACACGGCGTGTTACGTTGAATCGTGCATGCAGTAATAGCTACCTTTATATACGATTACACTTTGCAGTTCATGCAGACTTTTGGTAGGCAATAGGAAAAGTAGCGAGTATTATGACCGTTTGCGTAACTATCACACCACTACCTCCCCCGATCTTTTTTTTTTTTTCTAAAAGTTCTGTCTTTTTGTTTGTATCACTGTAATGTGTGTGATGTTCGGGTGTATTGCAGTTATGTGACGATGGGCATAGATCTAGGCAACCTTGCCGCTCTCAGGACATTTCGAGTCCTCCGAGCCTTGAAGACTGTCGCTATTGTACCAGGTATGCTTAGAGAATAGAAGTGGTTGTAGATGCAAATAGTGGTTTCTAGACACTTGCCGCGGTCGTTGTACACACGTTCGCCCGTATCATCACGTGTCTACGACAGACAGTTTCACATCTCTTTCGACGCAGCCTCGCTCGCACCACTTCACATCGTCGTTCCTGTTTGCCATCCGGCATATATTTCCACGGCACGCGACATTTATTCCTCCCTTCAGATCGATTTGTCTCCCTTTCCATTTTTATTTCCTTCTCCTTAACCTTCACCTCCTTTTTCCGGTCTTGATTACGCGAAACGAATTATCGAACTCGATGCACGAATCTTTTTTAATTACTCCGGCTAATCCGGAGTGAAATACGCGTGAAAAGAGAGAAAGGTTACTTGTATCGATCAATTCTTTCCAAAGCTCGACCGAGCGAAACTTCATTTCTGATCTTAGAATCGCGATAACTTCGGGATATCCAGTATGTGACAGAAACGGTCTTTCGCGAAGCGTTGACAGTACTGACAGTACCGCTGCTGAAGTCATGAATCATGATTCATGACTTTATTTCATTCTTCATTTTCTTTAACAATTGTAAGAGTTAATAATTGTAACTTGATAATACTTTCTTGATAATCATATCTGGCAATAGAGAAATATATTTCGTACATATTATTTTAACTTTCATTAATTAGTGTATATTTCATCAATAACATCGTTTGTAATTCTCTTTCCTCTTATTTTTTTTACATGATTCTTACTTGTTTAGTTTAAACTGCCAGTCACTATATGCATTACTGAACTTGCATTATCTCGAGAGTATGTAAATCAGCTGGAAATCTGCATTTCTTTAGGAGTTATTTACATAAAAAAGGCAGTAACTGTTACTTTCTTACAGCACGCTGAAAACAATTTCAGAACGTAAGAACAATACTGTCAGTGCTTTCTGCGCATTTCGGAAGACGACTATAATGTTACGCAATTCGTGAGATTGCAGTACATTGCGCGCGTATTCGATGCTCCTCCCAAACCTTCAAGATCTCTTTTCTTACGTCGGTCCTTCCGAGACACTCTCGCATCTCTCACATTTCATCCACATGCCTGCCTCGGTCGAGTCGCCATCTCTTTCGCACGGCAAGCCGATACAGGATGCTTTTTCCGAGCGGCTGCTGTTGTCGCGGGCCCCACACTGAGTCTACTGTCCTTCTGTTCTCGTTTTCTAGGTTTGAAAACCATTGTCGGCGCTGTGATAGAATCCGTGAAGAACCTGCGCGATGTGATAATCCTGACGATGTTCTCCCTCTCCGTCTTTGCGCTGATGGGCCTTCAGATTTATATGGGGGTCCTCACGCAAAAGTGTATAAAGAACTTTCCTGAGGACGGCTCCTGGGGCAATCTCACACACGAGAATTGGGAGCGATTCGTTAGTAATGATAGTAAGTAGTTCCCTCCGTGACGTATCTTAAAATGTTCTCTAAAGAAGACTCCCGTAGTTTCAGTCAGCTCAGCGATATTTCACTAGCATAAACTTTCGAGTGTAAACGCCAATGTTAACGAAGAGCTTTTCACGCAAGCTGATGATTTCATGAGAATAATGAAGAGTTTCCCTTGAAATTAATTTCCGATAATACATTATTAAATCGCGCATTGTGTCGTTGTTTCTCCCACGCAGCTAATTGGTACGTGGACGAGGCTAAAAATATGCCCTTATGCGGAAATTCATCGGGGGCAGGGTAAGTTGACGATTATTTATTTACGTTACATTTTTTCTTTTTTTTTTTTAATAATACTGTCAACTCGGACGAAAGAACGTCAAGATCGACCGTTAAAAGAGAGAAAGATAATGGCTGCATTCAGTAGACTCAACAGTTGCACAACAGTTGAGTAATTTGTCAATGTAATTGGTCTAGATTTAGGGATCTAATAGCAAGAACCAATAATCGTTGATTGCTCACTGAGCGCTTTTTCTACTGAATGCGCCCAATGTTGACGTTGAAGCGGGTTTACAATGGGCGTCCATAAGATGCAAAAATCATGCGATGTTTTCCGCACGCAGGCAGTGCCTTCCCGGCTACACATGTTTACAAGGGTACGGCGATAATCCAAATTACGGCTACACGAGCTTCGACACATTCGGGTGGGCATTGCTCTCCGCCTTTCGTCTTATGACTCAGGATTATTGGGAAAATCTCTATCAACTGGTGCTGAGATCGGCCGGACCGTGGCACATGCTCTTCTTCATCGTCATCATTTTCCTTGGATCCTTCTATCTCGTGAATTTGATCCTCGCCATTGTCGCGATGTCATACGACGAGTTGCAAAAGAAGGCTGAAGAGGAGGAAGCCGCCGAGGAGGAAGCCATGAGGGTGAGTGAACAAGAACGAATATCGATATATTGAGAGAATTAAGATTATTAATCGCATTATACAAACTTTGAGCGCCAACTATGTTTTTGTTGTTCTAATAAAAGAATAATAGCAGCAGTGTGCATACCCAGTAAACACCAACTAAAAGTAACATTACATCAATGTCATAATTTCCCACTCAATAAAAGTGTAAAAATGTAAAAGTATAATATACAATATTAACAATGCTGTATATGAAAATATAGTAGTAAAAATTACAATAAAATCTTCTCGTAAACTTAAATCTTACAGAATTATGATCAAAATTACAATATATTTGTTTAAAAATATTAAATAATTTTTTATTATAAAATTATTGTAATTACTGGAATGAAAATATAGTAGTAAAAATTACAATAAAATTTTCTCGTAAACTTAGATCATACAGAATTATGATCAAAATTACAATATATTTGTTTAAAAATATTAAACAATTTTTTATTATAAAATTATTGTAATTACTTGAATGTTTTTTTTTTTTTTATCAAAGTAGGTCATCAAATTTACTATTTCTATAATAATTTATATTACAATATCAGTCCAGCTTTACAAAAAACTGCAAAAAGAAATATAATTTTGCTACAATATTTTCTTCGTATATATAACAGTTATACCGCGAAGTGGTAAATTATAACATTGATATAACGCTGCTGTCAGTTGATGTTTACTGAGTATGAGGTTGTTAAAACTACTATAGTGGCATTTGCTGCACAGAAATATAGAATATTCTGACTAATAAATATTTGAACATTTGCAATTGTAAAGTCTTACACAAAAATGTCAAACCAGAGTTTGTTGAGAGAGTGTAGTCTCTCTCGAAATTAGAATTATTCGAAAGCACTGACGTATGTCGTTCCATTTATGTCGACAGGAAGCTGAGGAGGCCGCATTGGCGAAAGAGAACAAGCTCGCGGCGCAAGCTGCGGCGCGGGAAGCCGCGGCCGCGGCAGCGGTCGCCGCCGCGGAGCAGATCGTCAAGTCGCCGTCGGACTTTTCGTGTCACAGCTACGAGCTGTTCGTCGGCCAGGAGAAAGGCAACGACGACAACAACAAGGAGAAAATGAGCATACGCTCGATCGAGTCCGCGAGCGATCAGAGGCATAAACAAATCAACAACAACCACAGCGCTGCCAATAAAGTGCGAAAAGTCAGCGCCGTAAGTATCCGGCTGGCAGATGTACGATCCGACCTTCATTCCGCGTCGTTTCGACGTAATGTAACACGTTTGGCCCTGTTATCAACCTCAATTCCCACGACACCTCGCTCCTACGAGAGCAACTTATGCGAGGCAATTCGATTCGACTCGACTCGTCGGCAATCGATTGCGACTGATGACGAAATTACGGGCGTCTACCGGGCGTCGCTCCTCCCAGTCCGTGCCCCCGGCTCTTTTCCATGGGACTCTCGAAGTGTACGGACTGTCGTCCATCTATTTAGCGCAGTCCGGCAGTCGTCCGGGCTGACGGAGGGAGTTGTCAGGGTTACCAGGGGATCGAATCGCGCGAGTCCCGGCACGTGCGCAAACGAAAACACGAATGCAAATCGAATGGGCGATCAGGCGAACTCGGTAGTCACTTGTATGCACGTGCTGCTGGTACGCAGGTATCTCGTTTATAGACACAGTAAGCGAAAACACTGAATCAATCCGCGTTCAGAGAAACGTGAACGCGGGCACAATCAAATTGGAGTTAAACGAACACGAACGCCTGGCACATACCTCGATTTTAATTCCTCAGACCATATATAATGTCTTTATTACTATTAACGCACGGCGAAGGAGAAAACCGCGACGAGTCGAGCCTTCCCGTAATATCCGCCGCTGTGTAGCATGCTTGGCGTATTATATATATATATATATATATATATATATATATATATATATATATATATATATATATATATATA
>NW_022639602.1:711247-717878 GCF_010583005.1 Odontomachus brunneus
TATATATATATATATATATATATATATATATATATATATATATATATATATATATATATATAGAATGTCCCAAAAAATGTTCGCCGATGTAGCAGGCTTATAAACTTTGTAAGAGATTGACGCCAATTTTTATTGACACGTTGACCGCTATGAGGGTCGCCAGTGGCCATAATATTGTCTGACTAATTTATGTAGAAAACGTGACCAGTTGCATATATATAAAGGATTAAATATATATGAGCAGCTAATGAAACGAGCCAATGAATATAGATGGCAAGAATTGCACTTATTTATTGCACTTTGGTGGATTGTTGAAACTTTATTTGAAACTACCCGACGTTGCCCGGGTCATCACAAAGTGTGAAAAGGATGAAATCAGAAGAAGGGGGTGGGGTGTCAGGTTTCACGGTAGCCTATATTTTCCACAGGGTCTTAGGAAATAATTGTAAAAAATTTGGTCTAGATCAGTCAAAGGATTTAGAAGCCTATGGAGAACATACAAACAGACAGAGAGAGAGACATTCTATTTTATATATGTAGATAATCAATAGAAATCAGCATGGCGACCAACGTGTCAAGGAATGTGCCGAGAAAGCCGAGAAGTGTCTACGTCCGCGTAAAACAAGCGATCGCGACATGTTATTTGTCAAATGTCGAGACGAGGAAACGGTCGATTGTAGATCGCTCCTCTGAGAGAGAAAGAGAGAGAGAGAGAGAGAGAGAGAGAGAGAGAAAGAGAGAAAGAGAGAGCCCCGCTACTCGCCACTAACGTTTTCTGGGACTCGCTGCGTATCTCGACTGCTCGTGTTATGTCATGACCCTGTTGGATAGATGGCTTTATACGCATAGAACCTGTCTCCCTCTCATCGATCATTCGCTCTAGTTGCGACGTGAATACAATCCCGGAGCGATTTACCCGCCGCCTTCGATCTTGCGATTTTGCGCAAGTGGTAACGCGCGGAACAGTGAATCCCCCCGACCGTGACGACGGCGCATACCCGCACATACGTCTCCATCCCGTTTTATAGAACCATGCATGCGGAGAAGTATACGCCGCGATTAGTACTCGGCGGAGATACGAAATATCGGATACTGATTATTTGAGAAAATGCGCGCGGACCAACGGTCGCGCCCCCGATTGGCTTGTTCAATGGAGATTTTGCGAAAAATTCGGATTCTTTTACTTATCTATCTATTTTTCTAAAAGATATTATGATCGTGGATCATGATCGCCGATCTTTTCGTGTCTGCGTTCTTACTAGATCCGTGTGACTTCTCTTCTTACCCCTACATACATTGCGACCAAGAGCACTCTCTCGTGCAAGCTCCTTAGTTGTTCTGTTTCTTTGGTTTCTCTGGTGGACATGCATAATTCCAAAAAATTAAAATCCCGAAATTTGACAAGTAGAACAATGTCTCAAAAAGTCACAATTACGAAAACTGAATACCGTAAAGAAATATAATTTTTTTCGAAATATTGAAAACATGTCCTGAAAAAAATATCAAAATTCTGAAAACTGAGCGCAGGGACAATCTCTTGAAGTATCGAATGCACGAAGTTGTGTCACAAAGTTGTATCTGTCAAGTTACTGACAACTTCACGCTTTTGATATTCCGAGAGATTGTCCCTCTGTGTTCTGCGCAGTTTTCTGGATTAAGATTTTTTCGAGACAATGGGGCATGCTTTCAATATTGCGGGACAATTGTATTTGGGTATATTTTGTCCTGGCATTTAGTTTTCATGACTTTTCAGGACTTGATACCACTTTTAGAATTTCTTCTTTTTTGCAGGATTATGTTGGTCCACCGTTTCTTTCTCTCCTTTTCTCTCTGTCTCCATATCCACGATTGTGTTATGTGTGCTTCTGCAAGTGTTTTTATGTGATACTATCCATTTCGAGTGCCTCGTTGGTGTACACATTAGACCACGTTACGAGCCGTTTGGTAGGAGATATCTTTTCTTGTTTTTTTCTTAAGGTCCCTCGCGCCGCTAATGGCCAGTTTACTTATGCCTACCAGGAAAGTCTGCGGAAGGTACGTGTGTCACGACGTGTGTCTGTCAGCACCGACCGTACGTACTAAATAGCACCATAGGACCCGATCACACGATATCACGAATGTCATCCTTCGAAGCCATACATCAGTACCCCGCGCGTTACGACTCGCAGTCGCCAAGGCATCGAGAAGGTGTTCGCGCGATCTTGAACCGCGCCGTGTCGTGCGCGCGTCATCTCATCTTGTCTTTCCGCCTCACGGATTTCCGCCCCGACACGTGCGACAAGCGCGACAGATCATCGCGCGATGATCGATCGTTTCGCGTCTTACGCGTTCGTGACGAATCATCGCGAGATACCCGATCTCACCGAGCGATTTCATTTCTTTCGATTGGTCGCATCGAGACGACGATCGTCGGAGCGTGTGTCGTGCGGGAAATTGAGTACCGCAGCACGGTTTATTTGGAAGACACGCAGTACACGCCTGCGTTAACACCGTTTCGCTTTGCCGGTCGCGTGTCCGGATGATAATCGAAGTAGACAAACGGGACGGACGGTGCGCGTAGGCCGACTTGCAACGAAGAGACACTCGCTGTCGTCTAGGTAACCTAGTTACCTCCGCGACCTTATCATCCGGACAATGTGAATGAGTCCGGAGACGGATACCGTGAAGACGGACGTACGAATGACGAGGAGTGTCGCTCCTTCGAACGTTCTCTCGGAGACGTCCTCCGCGAAGTTTCACGTTGTCCAGGACACCGCGAGCGCTGTGTTTCAGGACACGACCGCCTGAAATTTCCGCGCCCGTGACACACTCCGAGCGATCCATCGAGCGTCGCGGTAGGTCGCGATCGATCACGGAGAAGAGTCACGCGGGTTCACACGCGGGGCTAAATGTCACGATCGTCCCGGGGGAGAGTCGCCAAGCTATGAGAAAGAAAGAGAGAGAGAGAGAGAGTGGGAGGAGGAGAGAAAGACAGATAGAGAGAGGCAAAGGAGAGATGCCCTTTCGCGCTGGCGCTCGTTCGCGTTTTTCGCTGAGAGGGTCGAGAACGGAATGAGAGAAAAGCGGTGGTCCGCTTTGTTGTAATTTCAGGCGAGCCTGAGCCTACCCGGCTCACCGTTCAATATACGTCGCAGCAGCCGCGGCAGCCACCAGTTCACGATACGCAATGGCCGTGGCCGATTCGTCCCGCCGGGCGGCGACCGGAAGCCCTTGGTGCTCTCCACGTACTTGGACGCTCAAGAACACCTGCCCTACGCCGACGACTCGAACGCGGTCACGCCGATGTCCGAGGAGAACGGCACGATCGTGGTGCCGGTGTACTACGCGGCGAACCTCGGCTCGCGCCACTCATCCTACACCTCGCACGCCTCGCGGCTCTCCTACACGTCCCACGCCGACCTGGCCTTCGGTAACATCCGCGGCATCGACAGCATCGGCAAGCCGATCACCAAGCAAGAGCAGATACTCAGGAACCGGACCAACAAGCAGACTACACCCGCCAACGGTCACGTTACGGACAGCAACCAGAAGTTCTATCATCATGTAAGTAGCGGGTGAATTGGATCTCGAGAGATACGCGGGGTTAGACGGTCGATAGAGAGTTGTGAAAGGTTCACGGAGATTTCGACCAGCGATATGGAAACGAGTCTAATTTCAGAGAGACACTAAAGAAATTCTTTCGTGCGCGAAAGAACAGCGTGAAAATGCTATGGTCGTGAGCGGTTTTGCGCAAGCTTCACTGAACTTTTCAGGAAACCGATCTGGAGGATCCCATGGGCAAGACCAAGCAACAAGACAATCCGTTCATCGAGCCGTCTCAACAGCACGCAGTGGTCGACATGAGGGGTAAGATCGCGAGCTAATAGCACGGTCAATGGCGGAAAGATTGCAGCACTATTACATTGAGAAAAAAAAAGAGTATCTTCACTTTACCGAAAAACAAGTTTTGACAAAATTAAAACTAAAAACAAAAGCGTCTCCCTGCTCCACTGATGATACCGCGACGGTCGCTCACCTGTCTGTCGTACCGTTCGCAGATGTGATGGTGCTGAATGACATCATCGAGCAAGCCGCCGGTCGCCAGAGCCAGACGCCGGAACAAGGAGGTAATGTCCCGCGTCCCACACCCTTTCTTCCTCGCATCTGGCAGTATCTCAAGTTTCTTCTTCTGCCGTTTTTTTTCTCTTTTTTTTTTTTCTTCAATTATGTTCGTCCCTATCGCAGTTGTGTATATTATCTGGTTTATCGTGTGATGAGCATCATGTCGTGTTCGATGTACATTATCGTTGGGACCTCTGGTATACTGCGTCTCTCCCTGCGTCGTCGTCGTTGGTATACCTCGCTGGACATTCTTGGGCTGCGCGCCTCTTGTACATAGTTAGTTCGAAGGAGTTCTTTTTTCTGTTGAACTTTTCCAGCCGACGCAGCCAATGTGAGGTCACACTGCGGTGTATTTCTTTTACTCTTTTGTCTTTCGTTTCACGACTCGAGCATGGTGTAAACGTGTGTAAATCGACGCGATACGACACATACACGATGGACCGATCTACCACTGTTTCTTAAAACGATCGCCACTGTCGTACACAACCCGGCCGAGTGGATTTAGACGGCGAGTAATGTAAAAGTGCGCAAGGATCTTGTCTCGCGCTATGCGACGTGATGCGACGAGACAGAGTTCGCAAATCGCGGGCCTTCGAGGGCGGTTTGTGAGAATATTTTTGGGGAAACAGAGTTTGTTCGTTTCCTACGACATGACACAGATTACCACCTTCGCCGCAGCTGCACGATTACTGGTCGCTTCATGCTTGGATTTTCTTTTCAGATTGTCTCAATCGTCGATATATTTCTAAAAAATATATACTATTTTCTCTGTGTAATTACTCACGTTAAACTCGCTAAACGCTTGAGTTACCAGAACGTTTCTGTGAATTTTGTGATATTTCTGTTTAATAATATATCTCGGTCAGAATTCACTTCGTAAATTATAAGATTGCGGTAAAGTTGTACATCTTATAGATGAATATTGAATGAATATCTTCTATTTTTCATCGCGATGATTGAGAGATCCTGTTTGTCCTTTATTTCCGATAAGAAACTGCAGCGATTTTGGTTGGTCCTTCGATACCTCTGCACCCGCATCATCGCGTCGAAAAGCACTATCGTGTTTTGTCTCTGATGCACATCACGACAAAATCTACTACATTCGGAATTAGAGAGGGATGTCTTGTAGCGTGTCTTCGCGAAGGATACTCGACGCGATTCCATCGCGCTACCAGTTTTTGCACGCCAAGTTGAAAATCGTATCTTTCGCGCGCCTGCAAATTTTATCGTCACAGCCACACTCGCGAAAACTGAACTCATATTCTATCTATTTCAATGACCGTGCTTGGTTTGAGATGTATAGCCGTGTATGGATATCGTTTGTTAACTGCATCTCACTGTCGAGTGTTCGATTTGGAGGATCTCGCGTATTTATATTTGCGCTTGGCTACTCGATCGCTTGGCTACTCGATCGATCGCTTACGCGTAACATTTAATCCTTCCGCCGCAGAAACGCATCCTCCTCAGGAGCTGATCCCAGGCCAGATTCTGTATATTCCGCAAGTTCATACTTTTAAATAATTATAATGGTTTATGTGACGGGATCGAGTCGAAGAAAGAAATAATCGAACCATCGCGAAGTGTTTCTGTAACGGCGGAAGAGTTAAAGCTGTAAAATGTGAAGTAAAATCGCTGTAAATAATGTTACGTCGCGCCGCGCATTTTCTCGCGCCGTTGGTGCACGATGACACTTGTTTCAACTGTTCGATCACTTTTTTTTATTTTTCCAGTCACCGGCTTTCGCGAGTTTTGTTAAAACACATCCGCACACACCATACGAGGCACATCGAACGCTACGCTGTTTATCGTGCCAGGCTATCGAATGACGCGCGTTTTTTCTAAATAAAATATTCATGAGAATGTTCTATCCTTTCCTCTTTAAATTTACACAGATGCAACGCCCATGCAACGATACCGGTATTTTACACAGCGTGGCGTTAGATATTTATCTCCACTGAGATTTACGCAATCCATTACTCGGAATGTGTGTGCTTCTCTTAATTTCGCCTCGCCTCGCTTCACTTCGCCTCGCCTTCTACCTGCTTGCCTTCCTACCGTCACTTGTTTGCCCGCTTGCCTGCCTGTAATATAATCTGTGATCTCGAAGAATGAGCCTGACCAAAGAAAAACCTCTTTCCCCAAAAAGAGTGGTGCCAGACAAAATTACTAACGCGCGTTACAGTTTCGACCTATTACTTTCCGACAGACGACGATGAAGAAGGGCCTACGATGAAGGACAAGTTATTGGCCGGAATGTACCGTTGTATCGACATTTTTTGCGTCTGGGACTGCTGTTGGCTCTGGCTCGAGTTTCAAAAGTACGTGTCCTTGTTGGTCTTTGATCCGTTCGTAGAGCTCTTCATTACACTTTGCATCGTCGTCAATACGCTCTTTATGGCGTTGGATCACCATGACATGGACAAAGACATGGAGAGGGTACTCAAAACTGGCAATTACGTAAGTACCATTGCAGTAAAATGGATATATATATATATATATATATATATATATATATATATATATATATATA
>NW_022639602.1:718026-738182 GCF_010583005.1 Odontomachus brunneus
ATATATATATATATATATATATATATATATATATATATATATATTTATATATACACAGAGTGTTCCCAAAAGGTGGTACCAAATTTTAGGGGTATGTAGTACTCGTTGAAACAAACCAAAAAGTCTTAATGAACAGTACTCCGAAAACCTTTTATTTGTGAGTTATGAAACATTTTATTCTGTGAAAAATAGAAAATAACTAAAATTTACAATAAATGTTTAATGTGCCCTCTGTCCATTTCAACACACAATTCGGCACAGTCGGCGATTCTTCGACAAGATGTTCCAGGATTTTCTTCAATTGTGCGTAAAATATTTTCCTCGAATGCAGGAGTTCTAACAAGTCGCGGTCTACCATACATTTGCTCTGCCATACATAAAATGAATATCCGTCATTTTAGAATTTGTGTAAAAATTAGCCATTTTTCAGATAACACAAAACTAGACACGGTCCACAATCCAAAGTTGAATACAACAATCCCTGCGTAATTAGGTGATCATATACGGATGTCCGTGAATGAACTAAGAGGCTTGGAAACTGTTGTCAACAAATACAAAATAAACCTGGACTCTTTGACCTTCAATGACGAAACATGCCGAAATGTGTATTGACATGAACCGAAGGCACATTGAACATTTATTGTAGATTTAATTTATTTCCTATTTTTCACAGAACAAAATGCTTCATAACTCAGAAATAAAAGGTTTTCGGAGTACTGTTCATTAAGACTTTTTGGTTTGTTTTAACGTACTACATACCCCTAAAATTTGGTATCACCTTTTGGGAACACTCTGTATATGTGTGTATGATATTGAGAATTAAATGATTCGATGTTGACGATTCGATTTCAAATTCTAGTTCTTCACGGCGACATTCGGTATCGAAGCGACACTGAAGCTAATAGCGATGAGTCCGAAGTTTTATTTTCAAGAGGGCTGGAACATCTTCGACTTCATCATCGTTGTGCTCTCGCTCGTGGAACTGGGTCTGGAAGGTGTGCAGGGCCTGTCGGTGTTGCGATCCTTCAGATTGGTAGGTATCGCTTTATCACACATGCTTCGTTATTATCACTTCGACGATCGACGATCGTCTCACGAGCGAAATCTCTTTCAGCTGAGAGTGTTCAAGCTAGCTAAATCGTGGCCTACGTTGAATCTGCTGATCTCCATCATGGGCAGAACGGTGGGCGCGTTGGGTAATCTGACATTCGTGTTGTGCATCATTATCTTCATATTCGCTGTGATGGGCATGCAGCTGTTCGGCAAGAACTATACTGACAACGTCGACCTATTCCCGGACGGCGATCTGCCCAGGTGGAATTTCACCGATTTCATGCACTCCTTCATGATTGTGTTTCGGGTGTTGTGCGGAGAATGGATCGAGTCCATGTGGGACTGCATGCTGGTCGGCGACGTCTCTTGCATTCCGTTCTTCTTGGCCACCGTTGTCATCGGTAACTTGGTCGTAAGTATAAAAGTCACTTGTACGCGTGACACGCAATTTACGCGTACAATTTGTTTCTCTCGTCACTGTGACTCTTGGAGACATTTTATTTGACCCTTTATTAGGCAAACCCAAAAAATTTGAGGAAAAAAAATTGTTGAGTGTCTAAATAAAGTAAATGACGTCTCTTTCGAATGCAGTTATATTATTTTCGAGGTATTTTGAAAATATATTTTCAACGACTTTTGTCATATAGTGGCCAAAATCAAAACTGCTGAGGCACTGATCGACAGAATAGGTGGCCAATGTTGTTTTAGAGCAACAGTGTTAAATAAATGCGTCCTGCGTTTAATATTCTTATATATAACTCATGAGGAGTCAATGTTGTTCGAGAGCAACATTACCAGATAAAAGGTTAAAAGGAAATTACGTAATCGTAAGCTAAAACGAAGCAATTTGCTTCTTTTCTTCGTAAATATGAGACAATGTTTTGGCAGTTGTGCATATTTTATTTTTTATATCTCGATGGATGTATAATTTAATATGTATTTAATATACTGAATTTATACACCGACTGATCTGTCAACTTTGTCACAAACACAGGTGCTGAATCTCTTCTTAGCTCTGTTGCTGAGCAACTTCGGCTCGTCGAATCTTTCGGCCCCGTCTGCGGACAACGATACCAACAAGATCGCGGAGGCGATCGATCGAATAGCACGTTTCATTAAGTGGATCAAGCGAAATGTTCTTTACATTGCTAAGTTGATGCGAGCCAAATTCACCAATCAGATATCCGATCAGGCGCCAGGTGAGGGACCGTCCAACAGTTGGAAAGAAGGTTTATATCCAATCAGATCGCTTGCTGTGTGCGCTGTGTAGTTCGTGGCACTGTTTTTCAGTTTTGCTTTACACTACTTCTCCACACATTTTGCCAGTGCCAGTCGGCGATCGACCAGTAGTAGATCGCGCGAAATATGCAGCGAGACAATATGCGATTCAGGGAGAACAAGAAGGCAAACGTCCGAGCTCGTACGTGTCCTGCGCGACGTTCAAAGCTATTTACTTTTTTTCTCCTCTCGCTTCATCATGGAGACTAATTTTTTTTATCAATTCTTTATTATCGCGACACAATACTGCCGGCTGTAGTGCAAAGCTCCGTAAGGCGTACATTTGTCGACTGGCACGTTTGATTAATTATGCAGACTCCTTCGATTTTATTTGGTTCGCTATTCTGCTTCGTTAAGATCGACATGTTTGTGTTGATGTAACTTTCGTTTACAACTCGATAGCAGCAGTTCTGATTCGCCTCCAAGTCTGATCGGTGATCTTGGATAACACTTTCAATTTCGTAACATCGAAGTCGGGTAGAATAATTTTTCAAAAGTGAAAAGGGGGTGACAGTGTCTAACGTGTGCAGTGGGTTTTATCGCAAGTTAGTTTTGTTTCGCTGATTAGCCGCCTGGCCGTTATACGTTGCTATGCATTTTATTTTGAGAACGCATTCTATTACGTAACTTTGATGATGGAGCTCGTCGTCCAACGGGACACGGATTTACCATTAAGTAGAATTAGACACACATACTTGGGGAACTTGCGCGATGCGTGCTGCGTCTTTGCCTTTAATCGATTTTTCCTTTTGTACTCAAAGAGAACGTTAATTCAGACTCGAGCAATTTTCAATATCTCGCCCGCGCATTTCTGATGAATATTAGTTCGGTAACTATGCAGTAAGAGGAATTTTTTAATTCCTTGGATGATAATTCAGATTGTCTCGTGCACACAGATACGACTGACAGAATCAATGTGTCGAATTCGCCGTCGTCTGTCGGAGATTTTTACATGGAGAAAAATAATTTTGCTCTTTTAGCAAAATCGTCGTTGCTACTGCATATTCGTAGTGACACCAAAAAAATTTAGTTGATGTAATTAATTTTACAAATTATTCGTTATCAGAGCAGAAGTAGTTTCGTTGTTAGAATAGAAAAAATTTGTTGAGTGTATTTGTCCTAAGAATCACGTTAATTTGCTATTGATGCAAAATAATGTATCCTTAGCAAATTTATTTGCTATTGGAGCAAAACTGCAACTGCTTGTATAAACCCATTATGGTTTTTATAGCAAAATAATTTGTAGATTCAGCAAATTATATCCAGCAAATAGTGATTAGTAAATCACTTAGCAAATCTTTTTGCTGTCCATATAATAATGAAAAGATTTTGCTAGTCCAGCAGAAAATTTGCTGGGCCAGCAAATTATTTTTCTCCGTATGATGAGTATTGGTTCGATGCAGTAAGAGGAATTTCTTAATTCCTTGGATGATAATTCGGATTGTCTCGTGCACACAGACACGACTGACAGAATCAACGTGTCGAATTCGTCTATCGGAGAGTTTTACACGAAGAAAAATAATTTTACTCTTTTAGCAAAATCGTCGTTGCTACTGCATATTCGTAGTGACAACAAAAAAATTTAGTTGATGTAACTAATATTACAAATTATTCGTTATCAGAGCAGAAATAGTTTAGTTGCCAGGATAGAAAAAATTTGTTGAGTATATTTGTCCTAAAAATCACATTAATTTGCTATTGATACAAAATAATGTATCCTTAGCAAATTTATTTGCTGTCGGAGCAAAACTGCAACTGCTTGTATAAATCCATCATGATTCTTATAACAAAATAATTTGTAGATTCAGCAAATTATATCCAGCAAATAGTGATTAGTAAATCACTTAGCAAATCTTTTTGCTGTCCATTAAATAACGAAAAGATTTTGCTAAATCAGCAGAAAATTTGCTGGGCCAGCAAATTACTTTTCTCCGTGTATGATGCGCACGATGATGCGGCACGTGTCGCGCGCATTAAAACATTTACAACGCCGATTGCGTAATCACTGTTGACGCACCGTTTCCGATACCGAGTCGTCGATGCCTAATTGAACATAAATAACACCGTACACGATTGCATGCGAACGATGTGGTCATGTTGCTCTGGTTTCTACGACGTGTTGGGAAAACGCGACGGAAAACAATACGCATGTGTACATATATGAAGAGACCAATGTACATACGGAGAGAAAGTGGGAGAGAGAGGAAGAGAGAGAGAAAGGATATTATATCATTACGGCATTCTATATAATTTCGGCGCGTTCCGATTTGTTTTCCGATACGAATTTCCTGATAAGGGCGGGTTAGAGATTTTGTGTGACTGTGCAGATGGAATTGATCGCGATGGGGACCTAGATCTTGCAGATGGAGAATTGGACGCATACAGAGACAAGAAGAGCGCCAAAGAACTCAACCAGCTTGAAGTTGCCATTGGTGATGGGATGGAGTTCACCATTCATGGTAAGCGTATCGTAAACGACAAAGTTGTAACTTGCTCTATTCGACTCGTCGATCCCGAGAACGATTAGCGTGTCTTTCCGACGTAATGCAACGTGCCAAAAACGTGGAGAAACGATTATGAGCGTTCGCGAGGACTTCCTTCCCTTTCCTTCGATCTTTATGTTACCAAAGATAATTCCTCGTAGTTCCTTCGTAGGGTATTTATAAATTCTGCCCTTTTATACAGAAGCTAGGCTTTTTATAAAATCGCTGAATTGATAAAGATTCTGCGACGATAGTCTTGTTATTTTCACTCATACGTTTTAACGTACAAAACGAGAAAAAAATTGTGTGATTAAAATATCTTGAAAAGACTGCAAATATTTTTCTGCAATACAGATATTGAAGAAGAAAAAACATGTGTATTGTCTTTGTGTAAAAATACACAGATTTTCACGTGTATATTTCATATGGCATCGATGATAAAATAGTTACTGTAATATGATTGATATATCGAATCTGATTTCGTTTCCAAAGGAGATTTGAAGAACAAGCTGAAGAAAGGCAAGCTGTGCATGAACAATACGAAGGTTATCGCGAACTCGATAAACCATCACGATTATAGGCTAGACAACGATTACATTAATCAGAACGAGGACGACACGATCAGGTCGGTGAAGCTTTTCCTAAATCGCTCATATGTCTTAGCTGATATCGTCAACATTGTCATTTTCTCACTTGAACATCTCTTCAACAGCAACAAATCATACGGCAGTCACAAAAATCGGGCATTCAAGGACGAGAGTCACAAGGGCAGCATGGATTCGCTGAATGGCGAGGAGAAGAAAGATGCGAGCAAAGAGGACTTGGAACAAGAAGAAGGTAAGCGATTTATCTGGAGCTTCCAAGAGTGAAAACGATGATAGCGCATTAAGAAATGAAAGAGAACTCGAAATACTCTCTACGATCGAATTTTTCGAACTGACGAGTATGTGACATTATTTTTGTACAGATTTGGAAGACGAGGGTGAGGAAGGAGAGGAACTCGACGGCGAGATCATACACGCGGACGAGGACCCGATCCAGTCCAATTATCCCACCGATTGCTGCCCGGAAAATTGTTACAAGAAGTTTCCATTTCTGGCTGGTGACGACGACGCACCGTTTTGGCAGGGCTGGGCGAATCTGAGATTAAAGACCTTCCAGCTGATCGAGAACAAATACTTCGAGACTGCCGTCATCACCATGATCCTTCTGAGTAGCTTGGCCTTGGTGAGAGAGCACGTCTGATTTTGCTAGTTCGCTCTGGACAGAGGCAGCGACAATCGAGCCGACAATTGACCGCGCGATTTGCAGGCCTTGGAAGACGTTCATCTTCAACAACGACCTATCCTGCAGGACATATTATATTACATGGACCGAATATTCACTGTGATCTTCTTCCTCGAGATGTTGATCAAGTGGCTCGCTCTAGGATTTAAGAAGTATTTCACGAACGCCTGGTGCTGGCTCGACTTTATCATCGTCATGGTAAGTCGAGTGTCTTCCTCTTTCTTTCGATCTCTCTTTCTCTCTTTCTCTTCTTTTTTCAATACCGTAACCCAGTTTCTCAAAATGTTTGATTTTGTACAACGTGTGCAATTGACGCGGCGCTTTCATCGTAAAGAATATCTATGCAAAGTAAAAACACAGAAAAGACAAACCAAGTTTTCCAATATGTAGAATTATCGAAGTAACGATAAAACAAGAAGTCGATTGCACACTTGACAAACTATAAGACTTGACTAAATCAACGAGAGGATCTTCTCATTCGCGAATGACTTCATACGCGAATCAGTCAGTCGTCGAGTGGTCGCGTCTCTCATGCATTCGCGTTACTTTGACAAACTGTAAGTGCGATACCGCGACAATCTTATCGATCACTCGTATGTATTCTGTTAACCGATAAAGAAGATAACTCGAAGTCATTCGCGATACGCGCTTGCGGAACAGGACGTGCGTATGTGCCTCGACGAAGAATTCAAGAGCTCTTTACAACTAAAAATATATTCATTCACGACATTAAATATATTTCATCGACGATCGATTATTCTAAATAAACTGACAAGGTCGAGGCACGGACGTTATTTTCCGCTTTACATTACGTATGACGAGTCTTATGCGCGAAAGAAGGAGACCTCTCTCATACGTTCCTCATTTCGTCCCCCTTTTTTCTCTTTTTCTTTCAACTCCCCCGGTTCGTTCCTGAACGACTAAAGCCGACGTGTGCGAAGCGGTATGGGCGTCGAATATCTTCCAGTGGATTTCTCTTAATCGATCGTCACGTAATTATTGTAAGAACCAACTCGCAAATCATGTCTCGTCTGATGAATGTTTGATGAAACTAGCTATCACTGATCAACTTGGGCGCTGTCTGGGCTGGCGCAGCCGACATCCCGGCCTTCCGTTCCATGAGAACACTGAGGGCCTTGAGGCCTTTACGAGCAGTCTCACGGTGGGAGGGCATGAGAGTAAGTCATCGGTCGACGAGGACTTAAGCGATAAAAAAAACAAACGAACAGAGCAAAGAAACTCGCCTGATGCGTTGCGTTATCGCAACCGACGTTCGATGGATCGTACGGAGCTAACGGATCGATCAATCGATCGGTATCACGCACGTTCAATCTCTCTCTTTCTCTCTCTCTCTCTCTCTCTCTCTCTCTCTCTCTCTCTCTCTCTCTCTCTCTCTCTCTCTCTCTCTCTCTCTCTCTCTCTCTCTCTCTCTCTCTCTCTCTCTCTCTCTCTCTCTCTCTCTCTCTCTCTCTCTCTCTCTGTCTGTCTGTCGAGCAGACCCCATTGACGAGGGACTGTCGGTTTTGCATGAGTCGTCTCTTCTTCTCTGACTGTCTCTCTCTCTCTCTCTCTCTCTCTCTCTTCCTCGCAAGTAGTGCCGTCGCGACAATGAGCCGAGGAGCGGAGCCGGGGAACGAGTCGAGCTCGGAGAACAAAGATTCGGTCAATTTCTCGGCCGGTGACATTACGATGACGCATAATTGACAGCACGCGCGATTGACGTTGCATGAGACGAATAGCTCCGCGGGATTCACGCCTGGCAGACTGCCAGTTGTCGATTTTTTTAAGACGAGCCGTGCGAATTATCCTCGGCTCAGCTCCGATCCGCTGTGGGACTCGATCATTTCGATAGAGCACGATATCGATCCGTTGGACGCGGTACGAGGCTTCGGCTTTGGAACATCAGTCCTGGCAAACGAGAGAGAAGGGGTAGAAAAAAAGAAAGGGAAAAAGAAAACGATTATCTCATGGGAAATGTCAAAACGATGGGAGAAACAGCTACGGCGAGTGTAGCTTACTATGGTGTACTATGGTGTACTATGGTGTGCTTACCGATGTGCAGAGATACACTGGCGTCTCTACTTGGTGTCCGCACTGATACTGGAGTCATTGTCGTACTAGCTAAAGTCGCCTATGTACGCCTTTTCTAAGAGTCTCTTGGTACAGTGATCGTTGTGCAAAGTACCATATATATATATATATATATCTATATACAATATACATATATATTACGTATATATATATATGCTTTCTGTGTAATGTAAAAACTTCCTCGTATGTGTGTGTGTGCGTGTTTGCGCGCGTGTGGATGTTATGTGCGTTTGTGCACACAATATGTGATATGTTTATCAGGATCTTTCTTGTGGTTGGAGACAGCATCGCGACGCTCCATCGCGAGCACTGTATGATCCCTACGATCCGCGAAAATTTTCTTTCCTTTCAGATTGACGGAAACATTAACAGCGATGAATAATCGCGAATAATCTAATTTGAATTTTTTCCCCTGTATGTCTCTGTATGTCGTCCTTTTCAACTCGAAGAGTGTGCTCGCGTGGTAGGCGACGCGATCGCAAGTATGACAAACCTTTTCGTCTGTTTCAGGATGCAGCCGATAGTACTTGCTCGTGTAACGATAATCCCTCTACCGAGCTGTTTGTCGTTCTATCTATCTCTGTCTTTGAGTGCGTGTGTGTATATATATAAATGTATCTTCCTACGTACATGTGACGATATATATGCACACACAGGGTCATGTATATCTCCTGATTAACTGTTAACTGCTACGTGTGCCATATACCTGGAATCTCTTTTACGCCTCTATCTCCCCTTCGTTATATATCTGTCGTATCATATTAACGTAGTCTTGCTGTAAGTACCGTTATGCGTCCTGTCAAGTTATTTCGAACATGACGATCGGCTTTCTTGCGCGAGTGATGTGTGAAGTAGTGTCACTTTGCTCGCGACTCTTGTCAAGAATCACACCCGGAAGCCCTTGTAAACGTAATTTGACTTTCAATCACCAATCTCTCAAGATACCGTCGAGATATTGACCACATCACTTTTGCACGAATGTCGAGATATCCTTTTCAGAGGAACGGATTTGTCATGGAAAATCGTGTAAGAACGCGCGGAAGTATCCTTCGTGACATTCATCAGTAGTACACTGAACGGACGATATTTCTCCGTTTTTACATGAGTCCTCGAAAATAGCGGTACTTACGGAAGGGTCATATGATATAATGTACATACGAGTATATATATATACATATTATACATATATATCTATAGATATAGAATTGCGTCTCTGTACAGATGTCCAAAGCTCGATACGTCGAGGAGTCGAAGGAACGCAGTGACACGTCGATCTCGACCATCTGTCTCTTTGTATTCTCTTTCCATCCCGAGCCCTTTCTCTTCGACCCGGCCTTATCCCGTCATCCGTGACGTTTCCGTCGTCACTTGATCAAGTAACCCCCTCGCCCAGTCTGTCTACCTCTTGCTGTGATTCGCTCTCGTTTCTCGCTCGCAGGTATCGCTCATTAACTTCGTAGCGTCGCTCGTCGGCGCTGGCGGGATTCAAGCCTTCAAAACAATGCGGACCCTAAGGGCCCTAAGGCCGCTCAGGGCGATGTCTAGAATGCAGGGGATGCGGGTATGTAGCCCACCGTCTCAGCAGACCTTGTCACTTGCTCCGTGTCTATCTGTAGGACGTGGCACACTGCGCGTCCGTTCAGTTCTGTCGCGGTTGAATAATAACGATCCGCGCCGTTCGATTATATTAATTCCCCTCGTAAAGAAGGGCGAGTACAACGGCATCGCCTGAGATTATTGTCATCGAAGGTATCTCGCATATCGAGAAGATATATCCCGTCGCGAGGAGACCGCTCTTCTCTCGCTACGAGTATCTCTCTTCTCACGGTTGTTTCGTGAACAATCGCGCGACGGGAATGTAAAATGAATTGCGAGAATTGTGCGGAGCTGTACCTCTAACTTACAGGAGAGAGAAGTTTCACTAAATATGCATTATAAGAAAAGTATATTTTTAGAGAATATGATTTATGGCACGCGGTTATTCGGAATATTATTAAGTCGCGAACAGAATGCGAGAACATCATCGCGTTTCCTCTTCTTTTATTTTAACAACTTTGCGTTGAATTGACGCGCGAAGAAAATTATAATTGAAATACTTGCATTTTAGTGAAACCAATACATGCCCGTTTTGAGTCGAGTTTTAGGTGTGAAATAATCGCGTGTTAGCCGAAGAATTAACGGTGACTTATGGTTAGGTTAGGACCTATGGATAGGTCGTTTCTAAAATCGATGGGATACCCGCGAGTATTGGAGAGAATCGTTTGATTTATGATTTTTATGTTGTCATTCGTTTTTGTATTTGTCGTGTTACAAAAGTTGCAAATCGAAATATTCAATGATACTCGGCGATGTCGACTCTTATCGATGAGCGACTGGGACAACAACGTCGGTCCTACGTTCTCTCCTATTGCACGTAAACATGCTGAAATAGAGCAGTCGCGAATGCACCGCCGCTTAAAAATGCGTGAGGCAGCGTGTAGATAATACAACGTCCATAATTGGCCGACACTCACGAGAACACGCATATATAGAGAGACACGCGCTTCTTTTATATATATATATATATATATATATATATATATATATATATATATATATATTTATTTATATAGACACTTAATAATAGTTGTTGCTTGAAACTTGTTTCAGACGTGAGATGCTCAGATTTGAATTTAGAGTTAGATGTGAATCCTTTAGCTGAATCGCGATTACAAACAAAATATCGCACATGTGATTTAAATTTAAAAAAAAACTGAAATCTAATTCTAAATTCAGATTTGATCAGACAAACTTCAAGTAACGACTATTAATACGGTCACAGACAAGTATTGATAGTTATTATTTGAAATTTGTTTCAGATGTGAGATGCTCAGATATGAGTTTATATTTAGATGCAAAATTTTCAGCTAAATTGCGCGATTGCAAATGTAATTTTGTATATATTGTGATTTAAATAAAAAAACTCTAATCTAATTCTAAATTCAGATTTGAGCATTTCACGTGAAACAAGTTTTAAGTAATGTCTATTAATACGAACCTTAATCACTGATGTACGAGTCGTTCCATCTTATCTTCACGCGCGAAAACGCTTATGCGTAAAAATGAGTAAAATGCGCAAGAGACATAATGGAGCATCTCGTATATCTGACTTCTCTTCCACGAACGTGATCCACGATGATAGTGCGTGTGAATAAAATCGTATACCTGGATACATTGTAGAAACTCGTCATACATGAGAACGTTAGGCACGAAGATCCCTTTTATTCATATCGCAATTTAGGAATTGGCAATCGCCGAAACTCGCAGAGTTTCGTTCAGAGCCGTATTAACAGTCATTACTCGAGACTTGCCTCAGGTGAGTTACGTAGGCTCGTATTAATAGTTGTCACTTGAGACTTATCTCAAGTGAGGCAGATTTTTATTCAGAGTTTGATTAAAGTTTTTTTCAGTTGATTTATGATATATTTATGATATGACATTTATATATCTATAATCACGATTCGATCGAAAAATTGTCATCTAATTCTGAATTCAATTTTGAATATCTTACTCGAGATGAGTTTCAAGTAATAACTATTAATACGGGCCTTAGATTTGAATTTCAAATTAGATATGACTTTTTCAACTAAATCGCGATTACAAATGTCATGTCGTGCATATTATATGATCTAAATAAAAAACACAAATCCAATTCTTTAAAGTTTAGAGAATTTAGAGTTTTGATCTGAGTATCTTGATCTGAGTATTTTTCATCTGAGTATCTTGATCTAAGTATCTTTGATCTGAATATCTTGATCTGAGTATCTTGATCTGAGTATCTTTGATCTGAGTATCTTGCATGGGACATATTTCAAATAACGACAATTAATACGGACCTTGATGTCGTATGTAATATATCGTTCGGTATCGAACGGTCGTGTTCGCGATCGAGATGTGCGATATGAATATATGCGAGGCATCACCTTTTATTCACATCTTTTTCACAACGCAACGTAGTGGGTAGTTTGCGCCCCTTTGCGATTGCCACGATGAATCGCAACAAGAACGCGTCTTCTCGCAAGCACTCATACAACATACTCGCAACACAAGGTCGCTGAGACACTGGGTGTAGTAATTACTGTCATGCCCACGCCCTGACACTTCTTTCTCTATTTTACAGTAGTTCGCTGCAAATGGCTCCTCGGAGCGTTCAGCATTTTAGTTCTTGCGTTTTCTTTTTTGCACGAGACCACAAGGATAGAGAGATGCAATTGTCACTAGATTTATTGCATTCATGTGTTCCCCGGGAACTTTCCATTCTCGCTTTTCTTCCCTTTTTTCTTTGATCAAACGAAGCTTTGGTCAAACGAATCGGTCGTACTTTATGAAAACGAACGACTTGCGTTTCACGGAAGGTTGGTTCGCCTCGTCCGACAATTCTGGGGAACATATTAATCGCATGTATCAAACCAAGATTTTCAGCTATTTCCCTTTTTTCAAGTATTATATACCGAATGTCCTAAGAGAGGAAAAAAGGAGTACTGAACTCTCGAAGAAATTCGCAGTCGAATTGTCGACGGGAAATTTTGATCTCTCGACGAATATTTTGACGATCGCTCCTCGAGCAAAATTAAGAAGTTATGCTTCTTTTGTCAAATTATATCAAGGATGCATAATTTGGCTTTGAGTGTGTGGCGCTAAAATCAAGAAAGAAACTGCTTATGCCCAATATATTGGCTAAGAGAAAACACTCGATAAAAAGAAAATTTATTCCAAACAGGCTCGATAAAAAGCCACGTTTTCTGGGATATTTTGTATATAAGCTGCTTAGTGTCTGCAACGGAATTCTTGGGTCGCTTAGTAGACGTGAATGCCGAATGCTTGTTGCTTCCGTCAGCTTTTCGTTCGTGCTGCAACTTGCGCTCGCTTTACGTGTCGGACTTGCATGCGGCTGCTTTCTGTAGTGTATGCATGTATACGAGAGAATCGTGAAATTATAAACCACACGATGCGTACCACCACTGATCCACGATCTATCGAAGTCACAGTCACACTAGTTTAATCGACTATTACTTTTAATACTTCCCACAGAACAATTGCATACACACTAGAACAATAAAAGAAGGAATAAAAAGAAAAAGTCGAATATCTAAATCACACTAGTGAGAATAGAGAATTATATATTATGAGAACATATAAGTTCTTCATTAAATTTAATGTACGTATTGTTAAGTGGCAATGAAGAGTAGATATCAGATATATTGTATCTACCGATGGAAGAGCGACAATTAGTGTGTGTGCAAAGCAAAGATCAACGCAGGACACTCGAAACCTCTCTGTTCGATTTTTAATTCGTTTGGTACCTATCTGCTTACAATGATCACACTTTATATCTCAATTCGGTCAATCGACACATTAGAGCTACTTATTCCAAGACGCTTGCAAAGTCGAAGCATCACGCACAGAATCAAGCTACTGCACAGAGGAACGCAACATGTATAAGTGAACGCGACACGATCGGACTTTTATTGTCGTGTTGGTTGCGGTTATTAAATGATAGAAAATTTTTCTTTTGCAAGGAGAGCGCGTAAATCTCTTTTTTTCATAAATTTCTACAAATTAACCATTACGTTCGTTTATATATTGGCGAGAAGTTTCGTTTCTGTACGTTAAGACGATTAGCTTTCTTTGTGTGTTAAGAGAGAATCGGAGATACACGTTTCAACAAAATCTCTTGCGTTTCTGATCGTGATACTAAGCACAGCACGCGTATAGCGCGTGGCACAGTCGCATAGTTGCGCATAAAAGTGCATACCTAGATGCCATAAATGAGGCCTGGAACTGGCGAACAGTTCGCGTGTGATGACGCATTTAATCAAACTTCGTCTCTCATAGGTAGTCGTTAACGCCTTGGTCCAAGCCATTCCATCCATCTTCAACGTGTTGCTGGTATGCCTTATTTTCTGGCTTATATTCGCTATCATGGGAGTGCAGCTGTTCGCTGGCAAATATTACAAGGTAAGACTCCGACTGGGACGACCGTTACTTTCCAAGGCACGTTATCCAAGATCCACGACACTCGAAGGGAGATTTCATCACGCACGACTAATGTTGCAGTGTGTCGACGCGAACAAGACGACGCTCAGCTTCGAGATAATACCTGACCGTAACGCCTGCTACGCTGAGAATTACACGTGGGAGAATTCGCCGATGAACTTCGACCACGTCGGCAAGGCGTATCTGTGCCTGTTCCAAGTGGCGACTTTCAAAGGGTGGATCCAGATCATGAACGACGCGATCGATTCCAGGGAGGTGAGTACAAGTCTTCCTTTCCTTTCACTTCCTTCCCTTCCTCTGATTCTAACGAGTGGCAATCGGTTTACAGATCAACAAGCAGCCGATTCGCGAGACGAACATTTACATGTATCTCTACTTCGTGTTCTTCATTATATTTGGATCGTTTTTTACCCTCAACCTGTTCATCGGTGTGATCATCGACAACTTTAACGAGCAGAAGAAGAAAGCCGGCGGTTCCCTCGAGATGTTCATGACGGAAGATCAGAAAAAGTATTACAACGCCATGAAGAAAATGGGCAATAAAAAGCCTCTGAAAGCCATTCCTCGGCCGAGGGTAAATTACAAAAGCCACATTATTTACATGCGTGTGGATGAACGCGGAGCATAACATACAGACATATTCTCTTGTCTTCCCTGAATATAATGCTTCAGACAATTGAGTTGTTTCGTGACTCGTTGTCGTAGCGAGAATTTCGTGAGCTTCTGAGTCATAAGTCGTGATATTTAGTTGACATTATGCTCTTTTACGATTGTTCACAGTGGCGACTGCAGGCGATAGTGTTTGAAATAGTGACGGACAAAAAGTTCGATATGATAATCATGCTGTTCATCGGGCTGAACATGCTCACGATGACATTGGACCATTATCAACAGAGCGACACGTTCAGCAACGTTCTAGACTATCTCAACATGATATTCATTGTGATATTCACCAGCGAGTGTCTCTTGAAGATCTTCGCTCTGCGCTACCACTACTTCAAGGAGCCGTGGAACCTCTTTGATTTTGTTGTTGTTATATTGTCAATATTAGGTAATGTAACGTAATGGTTGCTACAGTCGTATGACCCGAGCGAAATGACCGAATGTGCGAGAGAGAGAGCGGCCTGTTAGCTTCCCTTTCTTCTCTCTACTTGATACACGAGAATGACACATGTCTCTTCGCCTCTTTAGTACACTCATAGTGTAGTGGCGTCCTTACAATCTCTCTCACGAACAAAAATCGAATATCAGCATGCCACGCTGTCATGAACCACCGCCATATTTTTAATGCACGCAAGAACGATTAAACTGAAGCGTACAGGCCCAACGTTTCGCTCGTGTCTCAACGACTGATGGATATCATTACGTTACGTAGCCTTACATTGATGTTCAATTTTACCTGAGCCCGCCAGCCCTACTTGACCTCCACCTAGCCCACGTGACCCTAATCGTGTCCTATCAGATTGTTAACTAGTATCTCGAGTCGGATCGCCGAGTTTAGCGTTACCTCGTGCCGCGTACTTTCGAATGGATCATGAATAATGTTAAGAAAAGAAATCATGTACTGTCGAGAAAATACGATTTTTTGGATTTCGCTGGCGATCGCGATTGACATGTCAGCGTCCTGACTGAATTAAGGGATGCTTTATTAATCGCCACGACGTAACGCTTTGCGCGAGCCGTTTGACACGTTGATCGATGTTGCAAGAATCGTTAATCGAAGTGTCGGGTAAGATCGGGTCTGTATATAAAGTAGGATTCCTAGAATCTCTCATTCGTCGTCCGAAGAGTATTTTTGACGAGGAATGCTATAGATCACGATTTTAGTGGCTCGATTTTCAAATGACCATAGTTCAATTTTGTTTTCATGTATACATATTCAAGATTATCTTTCATATGCAGCACCGCATACATTTCTTTCTGTCTTTCGATTAGACTACGATAGAGCTTTCATACGTTTCGTTCGTTTCGATATTCGCTTCCTATAAGTTCGCGAAGTTACTGTCTGAATCTCTCGAGAATCCAGCATTCGAGTCCTTAGGACGTGCATGAACATCTCAATAATTTACGATTTTCGTTTCTGTAGATCATGTCTACGGCGCACAATACTTTCTTAGAACGGCAGATGTGCCAAGTTTAAATGTTCGTAATTATTTCGCGAGAATTTATGTATATTTTTCATCGGAGAGAAACTTGAGATTTCTTTCACGTGCCATAGTTCGTGCCATCTTCTGTGTGCCATAGTCTGCAAAAAGTACAAATGATTTTATAGAAATCGTCTATATATATGTGTATGTGTATATCTGGAACCTTACATCTTTTTATAGATCGCACCTTACTCATTTAGAAACACGATAATTAAGTCATTCTAACGCATGCTTCGAATATTGATAAATCCCGATTAGCCCGACGATGCACGAAAATTGAGCTAATTGTACATTATGCATCGTGACAATATCACCGCACCCTACAGCTTGACCTCGATGTTAAATTAGAGCTCAATAAGTCATGATTTTGAGATGCACTCTCGTTTCGACAGGTCTGGTACTCAGCGACATCATCGAGAAATACTTTGTGTCGCCGACTTTGCTTCGTGTAGTGAGAGTGGCGAAGGTTGGTCGCGTACTTCGACTCGTGAAAGGTGCCAAGGGTATCCGAACCCTTCTCTTCGCCCTGGCGATGTCGTTGCCGGCCCTTTTCAACATTTGCCTACTGCTGTTTTTGGTGATGTTTATCTTCGCGATATTCGGGATGTCCTTCTTCATGCATGTCAAGGACAAGAGCGGATTAGACGACGTGTACAATTTCAAAACGTTTGGACAGTCGATGATACTGCTGTTCCAGGTAACCATTTTTTCCATTTCTTTCTCTCCTCTCTATCAGATGATAATTTCATTCCATACGAGATACATCTCTCTTTCTTTCTCTTTATCGTTTAATATATCTAAAACAATATAATCTCATTCTTCGCGGGATTCTCTTAACTTTCAGAGCATTTTTCTAAAACCAAAAGGAAAATATTCTAGCAGCCAAAAAAAGAGCTCTAATTGCAAGGTGTTATTTCCTGTAATCCCATGTTCTCTAAGCGAAATCTTTTACCTAAAGAGTATTGCTCTCCTAACGAAGTGAACTATTAATTGAAAATTTAAATTAATTATCTCAACTTTTTTTTTCTTTTTGAATCAAGAGGAATGAAATTGCTCGAAGCAGAATGCCTTCCGAACAGAAAATATTTCTCTGAAGGATAGGACTTATAGAAAAAAGACGAAATTTCTTCAGCTTTAAGAACACTATGCTTAGGACATTTTTCTTTTGGTTTTAGAGAAATACTCTTGAGACCGTGGAGGAGATTTTCAATTGAAGTTGAGATTATATTTGTTAAAATATCTAATCTAGATTTATACGGCATTACATCGAAAAAAATGAGTGTCTGACGCATCGTCCTCTAATTACGTGTTGCAGATGTCAACGTCGGCCGGTTGGGACAGTGTCCTCGATGGTATAATAAACGAGGAAGATTGCCAGGAGCCGAACAATGAAATCGGCTATCCCGGCAACTGTGGGTCCTCGACGATCGGGATTGCTTATCTCCTCTCATATCTCGTGATCAGCTTCCTGATCGTCATCAATATGTATATCGCCGTGATCCTCGAGAATTACTCGCAGGCCACAGAGGACGTGCAGGAAGGTCTCACCGACGACGACTATGACATGTACTATGAAATTTGGCAACAGTTCGATCCGGACGGCACGCAATACATCAGATACGACCAGCTCTCAGACTTCTTAGACGTATTGGAGCCCCCGTTGCAGATACATAAGCCCAATAAATATAAGATCGTGTCGATGGATATTCCCATATGTAAGGGTGACCTTATGTTTTGCGTGGATATCCTCGATGCCCTCACTAAGGACTTTTTCGCACGGAAGGGCAATCCAATCGAAGAGACCGGCGATCTGGGCGAGGTGCAGGCGCGACCCGACGAGGTCGGCTACGAGCCGGTCTCGTCCACATTGTGGCGGCAGCGCGAGGAATACTGCGCCCGACTCATACAAAACGCTTGGAGGAAGCACAAGCAGCAGCGTCTTGGCGGGCCAAGCGAAGAGAGCGACGACCCGGACACCGATCCGCGTGTCAGGCAGACCGCGGTGTTGGTCGAAAGCGACGGTTACGTCACGAAGAACGGTCATCGCGTCGTCATACACAGCCGATCGCCGAGCGTCACCTCGAGAACCGCGGACGTCTGATCGCCATCGTCGTCGCCGCCGCCGCCGCAGCAGCAGCAACAGCAGCAAACGTCGTCGCTATCGCCGCCGCCGCAAGAGTCGCAATCGCCGCAGCCGCAGCCACCGCCGCCGCCGTCCGTGCGCAAACCGCTCTACCGCAGCAGCAGCCGCCGCAACAGCAGCAGCAGCAGCAGCAGCAGCAGCAGCAGCAGCAGCAGCAGCAGCAGCAGCAGCAGCACCAGCAACAGCAGCAGCAGCAGCAGCAGCATCGTCGACGACGACGATCACGCACCGTCAGCCGCTCGCACTGCTCGCGCGGAGTAGTGGCCGGGCGGGCCTCGCGTGCGCTCTACATCGACAGCCTTATAGTTATATAAATACATTTCTCCAACGAGTTGCCTTTAATCAACATTGAACGCCACGACCGTTGGGAGAGAGAGAGAGGGAGAGAAGGAAGGAGTATAAGAGAAAGAGAGAGACACGTCGCTAGATAGATGAGCGTCCGTACACGAGAGGAGCGACTGCGCCCAAAGATTCACGCGGTTATGAGCGGAGAAAGTGTTGCATTCGCGCGGACACACGCAAGTTTGGCGGCACGGCTGCAATCGTCGCGTGGCGTCCGGATCGAAAAGAGAGGCGCGAGAGAGGGGGAGAGAGAGAGAGAAAGAGCGAGCGCCGACGGCACGTTCGCAGACGTGCGAAGAAGGGAGACGAGGAGAACGAGAAGGAGCACGAGGGGGTCGATGCGTCGCAACGTCCTCGACGAGCCGACTTCCCCATATCGAGACTCGTGGAGTGATGTCGCGACGCGGCTAGAGAGCGTTGCGCCCCAGGTGGGCCGCGCTTGCCTCTGCTCCTCGTCGTTGAATCGAGCGGTAGTAGTAGTAGCAGTAGCAGCAGCAGCAGCGACGACGACGACGATGACACGATCCGCGCGGACCGCGTTAGCGTTCTTTAGCGTTAGCCGTGCGCGCGACCGCGCGCGCGACCAGCCCGGCCGCGCGCGCCGAGGCGGCCGTGCGAGCAATTCGGCGCGCGATCATACTTCTACACTATCTTGTGAACACTTGTTAGCTCAATCTATCGCGAATTCTATCCGCCGTTTGGATTTTTTACACCGTTTTACAGCAGTAACCCGCCTACTTGCTCCCGCGCGACGCCTCGACGCGCCGACCGGAAAGTAGTGCGGCTTTTTTCGGTATAAGTGCTACGGAAGAGAGAGAGAGAGAGTGTGTGTGTGTGTGTGTGTGTGTGTGTGTGTGTGTGTGTGTATGTGTGTCTGTGAGAAAAAGAGAGAGAGAAAGAATAGAATGTGTGTGCGTGTGTGTGAGACATTGTATGATCGCAGGCCGGATGGCAAGAACGAAGCACGAACGAATGTCGAGACGATGATAACGTTGACTACAATGATATTGATGATAAAATAATGTTCATGTTATTGATGATGATGATGATGATGATGATGATGACGACGACGACGGCGACGTCGATACCGACGTATCGACCGTCGCTTTCGGTGATCGGTAATTCGACGAAAGAAAGGCGAGCGAGAGACAGTTCGCCGGTAGAAAGGACTCACTCGTAAAAAATGTACGCGTAGTTACTACATTCGCTCGGCTTGCATCTCTCGCGAAACGATGCGCGAATTCGCTTGATCGCGCGCCGCTTATTTCCACTCTCCCCCCCCCCCCCTCCCCCCCC
>NW_022639602.1:738229-739784 GCF_010583005.1 Odontomachus brunneus
TGTCCCGCCCCTTCCGGCCCGCGGTTCTCGAGCTCGTGCAGCAATACGCGCCCTTGTCCGCCCGGCACTCCTCGGCATCGGCGAGGGATCCCGTCGTCGGGGGTTCCTCGGCGCAAGTACGCGTATATTCTCAGTCAGGCCGCGACTAGCACGATACGAGAGAGATCTCCTCGGGAACGTGTATATAACACTTGACGACACGAGTGTTTCGACGAATTATATAAATATACATATATATATATATATATATATATTTATATATATATATATATATATATGTATACATACATACATACATACATACATATATATGTATATATATCGGTAGTTCTTCTCGGCTCTGTCGAAGAGTGTAACTCGAGATCGATGTGTCGGCTTACGCGTCGGCAACTTGCCCGTCATCGCCGCGGCGTTCCCGCGCTTTTTTTACGCTCGTATTCGTCGTGTGTTTAAAAACTTTACCGAGTTCTTCCCCCCTGCCCAGGAGAATCCTCCATTGTACCGGCCATCCTTCTCTTTTTCCCCTCGACTTTTCTCACAGACCCACCTGTTTGTTCACCTCTGACTGATTGTCTGTTCGCCTCCGCGCCACCCTTCCCACATTTCTCTGTCGCCACTGCTCGCGTCGCGATTCTCTCTCACGACTGAACGCGCCAAGTGATCGTGTCGGGGGGAAAGTGCGCATCGGCCTTTAGGAAAGAATGAAAAACACGAACAATGAAGGAAGAGTGAAAAGACGACGTCTCTTTAGTGCGCTCGATGGCCGGTTTGCGAACGGCCGAGGGGGTCGGAGAGGGGAGGGGGAAGGGAAGAGGGCGCGCGATTCCGCAGTCATCATCAGCTAGATATTTACACATTTGCAAAACTTACACGCAATCTTACACACGACGTAGTGAAAAGCGCGCTTTGGAATAAATAAATTACTACATTCTAGTGTATCGTTATTCGAATAACCAATCGCAATCGTACGCCCGCGCCCGCCCGCGTAAACCCGTCTCGCGTCGTGCGAAAACGCCCGCGAGATGCTGAGGATCTCGAGCGGGCTTGTTGTAATCATAGGTCTGTTCCTTTCAGCCGCACCGCTGCACTAGTGCAATGAATTAGAGTGAGACAGATCTGTTTTACCTCACTTTGACTTATCGCACCAATGCAGCAGTGCAGCTGAAAAGAACAGACATATCCCATCGATATATATCTCGTGCCGGTGCAGAACGGCGCTTGCGCGAAACCCGATCGACCGATTCGGCTGGCGGTGTTATTAATTGCGAGAGGTGGCGCGCATGCACACCTCGCATCACATTAGTCGCGCAGACCGCTCTTCCGGCGAGAAAGGTGCTCCGATCTGCGAGCTCTGAGGCCGCGTTTTACCCTCGAAGAAGCGCCCGCGAGATACACGGGAAAGCAAAATACCTTAGAGGAGAGAAGAAGAGACAAATGTTGTCTCTCCCGCGCGGACGAGGACAGAAGACCAGAAAATTGGATCGTACGATTATACATATATATATATACATATATATATATATATATATATATATATATATATATATATATATAT
>NW_022639602.1:739864-777372 GCF_010583005.1 Odontomachus brunneus
TATATATATATATATATATATATATATATATATATATATATATATATATATATATATATATATATATATCGAATCAAAAGATATCTTTCTTTGTATATCATATTCCTTTTTTGTCTCTAAGGTCTCGGCGGCTAATCGAACCGCGAGAACCCTACGTTGTGCCTTTTGAACAACAGCAATCTCGAGCTCGAGCCAACTTCGGTTTCGCGATATCGCGCACTGTTTGCTAAAAGGAACGATGAATCGATCGACACACACCGAGGGTCAGAGCCCGAAAACGCGTCGCGCCTCGTCGTCAAAGCTGCTTTGTTCTCCGACGCAAGAGGAGGGAGAGAGAAAGAGAGAGAGAGAGAGAAAGAGAGAGAGAAAGAGAGAGAGAAAGAGAGAGAGCGCGCGCGAAAATGTGCTACTTCCTCCGCTCTCTGCTTTTTCAGCGCCGATATGTATTTTTAACACGCCGCGCGCGCGGATCAATAAGCGCAAAATTTAGACGGGTTTACGCACGGACTTCGCGCGGAATCGCGTAACCCGCTGATTCGCGTCGACTTTACCATCTCGCGTCTGTTAAAGTCGCGCGCGTCTCGACGATCGCGTCGACTCCCGGCGTTTCACTGTGACGGAAGGAATGCGCCGCGGCCGTTCGTTTCGAATTAAGATCGACCGTCTCTTTCTCGCTTTCTTCAGGAGAGAAAGAGAGAAAGGGAGAACGAGAAAGATCTGATGTTCTCCAGCTGCGCGGGAGTCCACGTGACTCTCCCGTCGTCGTCGTCGTCGTCTCGAGCGTCTCGGGACGGAATCCCGACTCGCTCGGACTACGACTGTCTTTCTCTGCATCCGCAAGCACCTTGCACTCCTTCCGTCATGCAAACGTCACCGCAGTCGTCGTCGTCGCGATTCCGCCACGAAGCGACCGATCATATATTTTCGCCTTCGCGCAACCTACACGCAAATCACCAAGCAACTCGAACGTGTGTTAAAACGATTTGTACACGGAGTTTATTATAACGCGTGACGACGATGACGACATTACTAACTCTGCTAATGGCCATGTTTGTAAGATACGTTATACATACATGCATACACACATACACACATATATATATATATTATATATACATATATATATACACACATATAAATATATATATATACAATAAGGCGGATGTTGTACGTGCGGGATGAGGCAAACACAAAGAGCGCCCGTCTTTCTTCCTCTGACATTTTATTAGTCGCTCGAGCAAAATTGCTATTCTAAGAATAAATACAGAGACGCAGCGCTTTAATGACACGTGTCCTGGATGGAGCCAGTCAGTCTCACTCGTGATCTTGATCCTACCTTTGTGCGGAAGCGTTTCTTCACACGAGAGACAATGCAATTCTCTTGCTCTTCGCGTAACAGCGCGGAGACTTACTCGTTACAAAATTGCATACGCATACGCGTCAATCATGTATCGTCGTGCTTGTCGACTTATCTCGCCCGCGCGCGAGATCCAGAGACAGGATTAGCTTACACGCCGAACGACAAATCGAGCCGGTAAATCGTCTCGATCGAGAATTGTTTCTGTCTGACATATGTCTCCGGGAGGGGCTCTCATGCAAGTTTCGGGCGACGCGACTCTCGCACGTGTGCACGGATGAGCAACTGTCGAAACGAAAATCCGATGATCCTCGCGAAGAAGCCTCGTCTTGCCGACGACTTGCGCTCGGCAACGATTGAAAGTAAAAAACAAACAAACGAACAAATGAAAAAAAAAAAGAACACGGCGCTGCGGTTATACGTCCGTTCTGTAGAATCTGCATTTTTCTTCGAGCGTAGTTATCCTTCCCCCTGTGAAATGTCGGTCGGAAGACAGTGTCACGACGCGCAGTCTTGGTATCCGGCACGTACACGATCGTAACATTCCGTCGTCGAATTAAGAGCGTTATCGCAGTCACGCGGCGGTGAGCTTAAGTAGGCGGCGAGATTACAAGAAAAAAAAAAAATAAACAAAAGAGACGTGTGTGCGCGCGTGTGTGTGTTAATGCGGATCGCGCGATCGTTATTTTTCTACGTCTACATCCCGCGATTCGGAGGGTCGGCAGGGCGGAGGAAAGGGACGTGGAGAGAAAGAGATAAACGAGTGAGAGAGTGTGACAGAGAGAAAGAGAGAGAGAGAGAGAGAGAGAACAGGACGTGCGCGGGTCGAGAGGGACAATAACAACGACGACGACGAGGAAGCTGTTATAGTCGGCTCTTTCAGAGGCGGTGACAGGAAGTCAATGCGCGTGGGAGGGTGACGATAATGACGACGACGACGATGATGATGATGATGACGGCGACAACGACGACGACGACCTCTGAAATTCGGGCGGAACGGAGAGGGAGGGAGAACGCATTCTCGCTGGTCGAGAACGCAAGCGATGAGTCTGGTTAACTCAGCTCGGCGGCAAGAGCTAAAAAGAAGAAGAACGACGAGGACGACTGGCGACGGACGTGATAACGAGAACAATGACTGTGTTCAGCGGACGTATCGAGGCTAGTTCAAGGCAAAGTTCGAGGTGATTGAACGCCTGGTTGGCTAACAAACGGGCAACACGCGGAGGAATTCACGCGACGCGATGACAACCGTAAAAGCGCAAACAACATCGGCTAAAGAGAAAGCAAAGAGAAAGCAAAGGGAAAGAGAGAGAAAGAAAGCGCGCATTTTCGATTTGAATTCCTGGGCTGCATTCCCAAACATGCTTTTTGAGAGCAATATCTTACTGATAATCTATGATTCACGTTACTTATATCAAAATGCTGGATTTCCAGCAAAATTGTTCTCAAAAAGGACGTCTTCGAATGCAAGCTGAAACGTTTTCCTTGAGGAAAATTCTATTGAAAATCCGCAATATATGGAACGTGAATTCTAAATTATCAGTAAAATTGTCCTCAAAAGGATTGTTTCGGAATGCAAACTTGAAACGCAATCCCAAATTAGAGAGACACGTGACGTCTGTCTCTGAAATTTTTCCCCTTCGCCGGTGACGTGCGCGTGCAAAAACGTCTCGTTTCATACGGGACTCGCGTTGCTTTCGCTCCCTGCGCGTCGTCTCGGATGCCGGTGCGAGAAAGTATTTTTTATATCGCACACCCTCGTAAAAATAGCTCCTCGACGGCTGTACATATGCACGCGGCTGCACAGCAGCTCGTTCGTTCGTTCGTTCGTTCGTTCGTTCGTTCGTTTACTCGATCATTCGGGGAGAAGGTCATCGTTCTCCGTTCGCGTTCTTCGTTGGTGGCGTCAATGTCGTTCGGCACCCTCGCCCCGGCGTTGTCCCTCGGGCTGCCGCGTCCCGAAAGCGCGACTGACGTTTATGACGAAGATGACAAAGACGCGGCGCGGCGCGGAAGGAGTCGAAGACGACCTGGGATATATAATCGTCGATCGTTCTTATATATCGAAATACACACCACGTATTATCCGATGGTCCGTCCGGCTCACTGTACCTCCCGTACCTCCGAGACCCCCTCCCCTCCCCGCTCCACCCCATACTACTTAAGCGTTTGGCCTTCTCTCTCCCGTGTTGTAACGCGTGCAGATATAATTCGGTAATAATCAAATCAGCTTCCTGTACGCGCGCGATCAATAATGTACACATACACATATATTTTCGATACTCACGCTCGTCGGACGATCAACAAGGCGAGTCGAGCGCGCAATCGCTCGCGGGGGGGCGACGAAAAGCGACGGGGGCGGCGGGAATTGCGAGCCGTCGCGTACGAATTTGCATCCCCGGCGTCGTCATTTTTCGCATTTCTACCCAACTCTACGCGCATCTCTCGTGTCGAGACGATTGCAATCGGTGCAACGTCGGAAGCGTGTCGCGCGTGCAAGAGTCGTCCGCGAGCGAAGAACACGCGGAGCTTCGCTCGCTCGCTGGCTGTTTCTTAATTGGCCGAGGCGCTTATGTAACACCGCTCATGTCTCGGGATGTGAATCTGTACGCCGAGACGGGCCTTAAACGAGACGGACAGTCGCGGGGCCGCCCGGTCGGTCGGCCCCCGGAAACGCCTCCTTGACGACTTGCACCGCGAGTGCATCGTTCTTCCCGCGGGGGCGAGCACACAGAGTGACGCGCCGCTAAAGGCGAGCTTCGCGCGAGATCATCTCGAGAGAGTGAGTCATCTGAAGTGGGGGATGGAGAGAAAGAGAGGAAAAAAAAATGAATCATATCGCCACATTCGACGGGACGGGACGGGCAGAGCGATTCTCTATTTTTGCGCACTTTGCTTGACCATCTGCGTTGAATTCATCACGGCACGCGAGAAGGGATGATGATAACGATGACGATGATGATTCACGTTCCACGGCTTTTTCTGGAACATCAGGAAATTTTCGTGGCACGAGTAATTCGCATAATTACCCAGATAGATTTTCATGATTGTCACGCATGAAGATGATTATGAGACAATTGACGATGGAAACTTTGCGATTCTTTTAATTACTTTCGTGACGTAATTACCATATTAAATTAATTATTTTGAATTGATTATTTTGGATTTATTTTGCAGACAAGCGAAGTATGCTATACTGAATTAACCATTAAATTAACATTGTATAATTATTAATTAATAATTGTAAATTTTTTATTGTATCACACTAACCAACTAGCTGGCCATACTAGCTGTTTGTTGAGTTTGCAATTTTTTGAACAGTTTATCTCCTAAACGACTGCGAGAAACTAATATTGAGATTTATATTCATGATATATTCGTTCTAAGTTTCAAATTGATGTATCATTCATTGGAATACTCAAAATATTTGGAAAAGTAACGTGAAATGTCTCTATGCGCGCTTGGTCGCAGTCTTTATGTAACGCCTGTCTATCTGGGTAGCTTGCAATTAGGCTGTGACGACGTGGTCGTGTGAGATCGAGCAGCGGAGGTTCCGAACGCGTCTCAATGAATTCTCGGGGAAGACGCGTCTGGGATCGCGTCTCAGAATACTCGGTAGTTAGAGCGGGAAATCGCAGACGTTCGCTTCGGTGTTCGCTCATTTTCGAGATGATCTCCGTGTGTGTGACACCGAGTGTCCGTCTCGGGGCGAAGTCCCGACGATGCGTCGACTCGTCGCCGGATGGGAATGTTTCGGCGCCCCATTCGCGCTCAACCACGACTTCCCTCAGCAATTGGATCGCGACATGTTCATCGGCGCCGATTAACATTCCGTCCGTCCCGAGGCGTTACGCGTCGTCTCGCGAGGATTGTCCGAGGAGCACTTGGTGAAATCGCGGGAGGGAACTGTTTTTCTCACACACGGGAACGGGATACGCGTTCATACGCGGTCGACATGTTGCAACGATGAGGGTGGTTACGAGGAGGAGGACGACGACGACGACGACGACGACGACGACGACTAGGACAATGACGAGGACAATGTCGCGAAGGGGGAGGGGGATGGAAGAGTGTGCGTGGTGTGCTTCGTTGATTTTCATTAGTTTTTTCCGAAATGTACATTAAAATTATCAGCTTTTTGCGCGACGACGGCTGTAAGATATATAACAAGAAAAAAAAAATAATAGGGCTTTCCTTCGTTAAGCGAGGTAAGACGAGATTTAACGTACTTTCTCTGAGGACGATACTGCCGTTATGCATTATATAAAAAGAAAACTAAGTTAAATAATCGTAAATGCACGAAAATTTTCTTAAACGGATAGCAACCAAAAAAAAAAAGGCTTTGTAGTGTCTCGATACTTTCGAATCATTAATCCTACGTCGTCAGATAATAAATAATGATATTAACGAAATAAAAAAAAAATGAAGATAAATATGAAACAAAAATCCTAGAGCTGGGCTAAAGCATTGTAAAGTGTCAAGCTACCGGAGCCTGTCGGCCAGTAAAAATGAACAAGCAACTGCCATGGAATGAAGCTAGGTAGACAACATGTTAAAAATCCAATTTTAATGAACTAGCAGCGAAACATTAAAAAAAAAATAATAATAAAACGTGCGAAGGATCGTCCATTAAAACAAAAAAAATTCTGCGTACGTACGTGCGTGTGTGTGTGCGTGCGTGCGTGTGCGCGTGCGTGTGTGTGAGAGAGAGAGTGTGGTGTGTGTATGTATGTGTGTGTGTGCGTGAGCTCGCGCGCGCTCGCGCGTGTTCGTGCGGACACGCGGATCGGGTGCTTGTGACACGTGCGTGTCCACACACACACGCGTGTGTGTGGGCTGTGTGTGTGTGGTGGATGCGCTCGCGCGCAGGCCGAGACACGCGAGGAAACATGAGGAAACACAGAGAGAAGCTCCTCCGTTGAATATGAGAAAAATTCATTACTACCTAACAAAACTAAAATAACAAGAGAAACTATGAGTTATTTGCACAATATTATAAATAATTACTATATATGTTTACTACGATTATTAAATTATAAAGAGCAAATAATAAGAGAATAAAAAAACTGTTGTTAAATAATTAATACAAGAAAAAATGAGAGAGACGAAGGAGATGAGGGAGAAAGAGAGGAAAAAAGTAATAACACGATTTACGCTAACGATCGATATTCGGATCAAAACAGCAAGTGACGAAGACGAGAACGACAGGAGAGGATACGATGAAGATGACGAAGAAGAAGAAAACGATGAAGAAGAGCAAAGTAAAAGGAGGAGAATACGATTCGTTTGTTATCGATTAGTTAACGATCCTTACATTACATTATTGTAATTATATAAAGTAAACGATTATTATCATAATAGTTACAATTAACAAGTTGTTACCGCTTTGTTATACATAATATAATTAATAATAAGATTAAAAAGTAAGCGAATGCATCGTTGATTCGTCCTTTACTTATGTAGATACTAAATACGATCGACTAATATTGTTTTCAATGTCTTCACCGTATCTCTTCGTTTGCTACCCGAATTTCATTTCGTTGTCGAAGATTCGGTATTGTCGGCTTACCTCGCCCGGCCACAATATACACACGTTTTACAGAGATATTTTCAATAAACGAAAAAGCTTAACACTCACGCAGTTGTACCTGTTCACTCTATCATTCCCTGCGGAGACCTTTCTTATCGCTCGCTCACTTGAGACAACGTTGTCGAGCGCCAATTTAGATAAGTCGATTATGCATTATCGCAATTAAAAGGCCCGGTGCGTCTTGCAAGTCGTGAGAAAGATTGTCGCTCTTGGAAGATGTCTCGGCCACGGGCGCCAGGTGACTTTGTCGCGTTCCTGGCTTATCAAGGCCCGAGCTCCCGTAGTGGGGACAAGATACGGTAACGCTAAGTATATCTACCTGCCCACGAGGTATCATTACAGCAGTCGACTGTGCGCACGTGGTAGGGTAGCGCGTGGGTGCCTCGCGCGAAGATCGAGCGAGCGAGAGAACGAACGAACGAAAGAAAGAAGGAAGGAACGAGCGAGCGAGCGAGCGAGCGAGAGACTCGAGAGAGGCATGGGTGGGGTTCTCGAGGACGAATCGTTTCGCTTTTCTCGCAGGAACGTCTGGTACGAGTCGCTTCGTAGTGTAGCGAGCGTGCCTCTCACGAGCGGTGGGCAACGCGCGACGTCTTCGGCTGGTAATGGCCGTGCATGCCGTTCACGCGTCGAATATCTAGTTCATGCGGCCCTGTAAAAGAGAGAGATGGACGTTTCGAGGTCACGCGGGCTTCCTCGCGGGCTCTGAGAGAGCTGCCGAATCAGTGAAACTGGAGCAGCGAGAGGCGTCGGATTCAGGCGGATTCAGCCGGACGTACGACGTTATTCCACGGAGCGACAAGCTGTCAAGACTTCGTGTCTGACGTCGCCGAGTGAGAGAGATAGAGGGGAGAGTGAGCCGAAAGACGACGAGAGTACACAAGGTGTTGGCCGCGATTGCGTCTTATCATGCTTATCGACTGGCCGCACAGCGACGACAACGACGACGGCGACGGGGACGGCAACGACGACGAGCACTGACCTCGCTGAATCGTGCCGCGCTCTCGTAGCAGCTGCTGCTGCTGCAAGCCTCATCGAAGCTCAATGATTGTGAGTCTGGTGTTCCGTGACTCATTATTTCGCAGCTTGGCAGCGGCTCGCTGCAGAGGAAGGAATCGTCTCGCGCGGATTTCGACATCATTGCCACGCACGCGCGCGCGCGGCAGAGGTTAGTACACAGCGAAGTACTTGCGTATTTATAAGTCGGGACAAATGCCGAGTTACGAGTTCTATCAAGAAATTCCGATGTTTTTTTTGTTTTTCCTCAGAGCGCCAAGAGACAAAGAGAGAAAGAGAGAGAGAGAGAGAGAGTGAGAGAGAATCAGAGATTCTTGGAATATGTGAGTAAGGTGTGTACTTGCCGCATACTCGTGAACAGTTCCCTCTCTTTCTCTCTCTCTCTCTCTCTTTCTCTCTCTCTCTGTCTTTTCTCCCCACGAAAATGCCGCGGTAATTTTGGATCCGAAGAAACGTTCGACAGGATGAGTCGGTGAGATTAAAAATAGTTTGTGCGCTAAACATACCTAATTATACACTGGTATGCGAGGAGCACTGAACGCGTGGTCATTAATTTTGCAAATACATTCAGCGAATGCGTTCGTTATACATCGTGAGAACTTATGAAAGATTCAACGTTCTCGTGTGTTATCCTGCACTCTTAATGTCAAATGGTTTGTATGCTATGCCTCTTTATAATTTTCTTGGTCAGTATTACGCGTTTGCTGAAACAATGTTATCGTGGAAATCATATGCTTATGCTGCCAGGCAGCACTAAATGTCCTGAGATCATCCTGAATGTGCGTAAGACGATCTAAGACATCATCCAGATAGACTTTCACGATTATCACGACGTGAGAATCGATGACGAGAACTTTACAATTTTTCTAATGACACTTATGAAGTAAATGTATCGAATTAATCATTAAATTGACATTATATAACGATATAAAATTTTTGTTGCATTGATGCAGCAACAAATTTTATCAAAAGTTACACTAAAATATTGTCGCATTACATTTATCATGATATATTATTCGAAGCAAATTTTCATTTTATTCATTCATTTTTTTCATATTTCTTTTGTGTTTTTATCTCGTCATTTTCTCTGCGATAAATATAAGTGCAATTTTATCAGTCATAGTCACTCGGATTTCACTGAATATGTCTAAAATTGCTGTAAAGTTACGTGCACCAGTTTCAAAGGTACTCAAGACATCGCGGACGTTTCGGGGTAATTTCGGGACGTGTCATACTGCCTCGAATATTTTACTTAAGCATATTACATCGAACTTAAGCATTACTTTACACGTCATTTTGTTTACAAGTAAGTTGTAGGACAAACTACGTCATAGAATATTTTCAAGAAAAAATACTGAAATATACCTTCACCTTCCAGATATTTTTAGCATCAAAACATATCGGCGGTGTTCATGATGGAGAAAAAGGGACTGCGGAAAAAGGACATGCTGAGGATGGACGGCTTGTTGCCACCAACGCGGCGTTTACCTGTTTGCGACGCGGTATCCGGCACGTCGGCCAAGAAGAAGGACAGGAAATGGTCGATAGGCGGTATTCTGCGGCGGATATCCTCGATTAGAGACTACGATAGTTCCTCCAACGACGAAGAGATCGTCTACTGCAAGAGAACACCGAGGAAACTGACGAAACTCAACAGACAGACGAACGATGTGGTTCTGCAGTCGATAGAGAACAACCCGGAGCAGGACAACAGAGGGGTAAAAATCGAGAACAGCACTCGTCGCTCGACGGGGTCGCCGTCGCAGCTGCGTCGCGATTCGCTGCATTCTCGCAGCAGCGACGGTTCACTGGACGGCTCGGGCAAGAAGATTCGGAAGAACAAGCTGAAGGCGCGGGCCGAAGCGAAGAGAGATCACCTGCGCGCCGACAGCAGCTCCGATGAGGATTGTCGGCGATCCAACGGGTCGCTCAACCGATTCCACGCCGCCGACGGCGCGTACAACGGTCAACGGAGCAACGTGTGCAACAGGAAGACGCGAGCCGCCCGCACGGAGCGCTACATCAAGCGACTGTCAAGAGACGACGGCAACGGCGACACCTCGAATGAACCGCCCAATAAAAGATGTTCCTCGGAACACACGGCGGAGGATGAGCAGCAGCAGCAACAACGTGTCGTTTACGCGGATATGAACGGATCCTGCCGACCGCCCGTGCACCCGCGTCGTGCGATCAGCGTGGCTTCCCCTCAAAACTCCCCGAACACTCGCGCACTACCCCCTCAGAGATCCTCTGTGGAGAGCCTGCGGATCAACGCGGACTGTGTGGGCCTACCCGATCCTGAAATCGTTTCCTTTAACGACTGCAGGAGGTATTCCAGCGGACAATATGTCACGGACATGAATCAGAATAACACTTACGCCAAGATCTCACGAAACATCAGCACGGAGGCGTATGTGGACAATCGTCAGGGCGGGAATTTCTTCACATATCCTGCGAAGAACATCGGCTATTATCCAGAGCCGTTTGAACGCGTTGCCGAGCGTCGGTTGCTCAGTCAGGACAGTCGGCCACCTGAGCCACCGCCGAGGGATCCTCGTTACCGCGCGCTCAGTCACGGCTACAACTCTTATCCGACCAACAGACACCAGAACGCGTCGAGCTGCTATGAGCGAAGATACGGTGAGGCAGCGAACGCCGCGAACGAACTGTCGAGGCCGGATTGGCGGCACTTTCGGTCGTACGGATCAAACAACGAGATCGCCCGACAGTGCGACACAGTCCAGCTGAAATATTCGGCGACATCGACTCCCAAGATGGAGATTTGCAATTCGCTGGAGTATATGAACAACAAGTACAACTCCAGCCGCCACTGCACGAACAACGAGCTCTACAAGGAGACTGAACTAACGAGATGCCGGCGCAGAAACATTCGTAACGAACAGCTGAGTCGCAACGACGCGAATTCCAGCGCGTATATCCCTCAGGGTCAATCAGCGAAAATTTGCGAGTCGAGTAAAAAGGAGACTGTTCCGTCGTATGTGACCGCCATGTGGACCGATCGGTTGTCCAGGAGGTCTCCTTGTGAACATGTCACTGCGACGTGCGATGCTGATAGAAACGATATCGAGAAGAGTCACGGGGAAGGCAACAGTGAAACGACGCTGGCCGAGGAAGCTTCAGAGAGACGCAGGAGTTCGAGGAATCTGGAGGAAGCTCTGTGCGAACTGGAAGCGATCTACAACAGTCTGCGCCTCGGCGACGAGGATCTCCTGGACCGCGCGGAACGTCGAAGTATGGAGGAGTTCAGTCTAAGGCAAGGCAGAAGCGAGCTGGACGCGATGGCTGCCACGAACAGCCCGGACTCGCCGGACAGAACGAAGGACGACATGGCATACCGACGAATGCACCCCAAGGAGAGACCCACGTCACTGTCGGATATCGCCGGACAGTCCACCTTGTCCAACATCAGCTATCTCGTCGCCTCGCCCGTTCTTTCGCGCAGAGAGGAGGACTTGAAACGCGTGTCGTCGGTCTACTCGGTGGGCCGTCGCGACGAGCCGGACGTGACCCGCGACGACATGGTCTTCCGCAGTATAAACCGTGCGAACAACACCCCCAAGGTGATCGACCCGCAGCCGCCGTTCGGTATCCCGCTCGGGCCGGTGACCGCGGCGACAGAGAGCGATTACCTGCACACGACGCCGACGAAACCGGAACAGCCGCGCTCGCCGTACATACCGCAGTGCGAGCCCGACGTAGTCACGGATGACTTGGCTTACAGGGCGCTCAGGAAGGACGCGGGCGCGGCGCGGAACGGCGCGGAGAGCGTGAGGAAAAAACGCGCCGTTAGATCGCTGTCGGCCAATCTGTATGGCTTAATCAATCACGACCGGATCCACCTGCGACGTGAGCCTAGTCTCGACGCTATCAAGGACGAAATCCAGGACGCTGCTAGGAACTCGGTCGCTACGTCGGAGCGAACGCCTTATCTCAGACGCGTGGTGAGTGACGGCGAGCTGTCTGACAATGACAGGCGAAAAGAACCGGCCAGAGGAGGCGGCACTGATATCAACGGTAATCATCCAACCGTGGGCGCGTACCGGAAGAAGCTATCGCGTGTCTATATATCGCCGGAAACGAGCACGACAACGACGACGACAACGACACGAGAAAGTCCTAAGAAGGAGCCGAGTATCGCAGAGATATCCGACGCCATGCTAACATCGAAGGCCGCCTTAGGCGACGAGTTTTGGCACGAGTACCTGCGCCCGGATTCCAACGCCTCTAATGCCAATAGCAGTCACAGCACTGAAGCGGACTTCAGCGCGTACAGCCGTCTCTGCCAAGATCTAGTTAACCTAATCAAAGGCGACGAGCCGGAGCCGGCGGGCCAAACCATCGTCGCCGTTGCGCCAGCCGACAATAAGCCGGACGAGGACACCAAGCACGAGACCGACGAACTCTCTACAGGTAGCAGTGCGCGTTCTTTAGACAATCATTGCTCAGAACACTGCCAGCGTGCCGTGCATATTGATGGCAAGCACAATGCAGGCGAGAACGTAGAGAGCCCAGCAGCGTTCTCGACGAATTCCACAGAGCCCGAGTCGGAGACGACAACGACTAGCAACCTTGATTTCTACCTGCGTGTAGCGGATGAGAATGTGAAGCTGATTGCGGCGGCTTTCGGCAGTGTAGCCGACCACCTGCGCGACAGTCGACTCTCTGCCCGCAAGAACTCGTCGACGTCACGCGACGTTTCCGAAATCGAGAACCAAAGCGGCAGCACGCGCAGTTCCACCTTGTACAGCCCGGACGACGCGTACGACGACCGGCTTCGGCCTACCGTTGTCGTCTCTCCGAGACCCGAAGAGACCCGCGCAATTTCGAAGCGCGATTCTTGGACCAGCAACGAAGGGGACCAAGCTGTGAACTCTGACTACTTCGAACAAGACGTTTGCACTGCCGACGTGGAGCTGGATCTGTCTAGAGCCGTGCGCGACCTGCAACTAGCCGCGGCCAGCCTGTACGAGCACGAACGAGAGATCGAGGATCTAGGAGTAGCGCGCGATAAGAAAATTGATGTTCACGACACACAGGCGACCATTGTCTCCAACACAAACAAACGTGAGGACAGTCCCATTCGCAAGATCAACCTCATCGCTGACGCTCTGAGGAAAGAGCAAGAACATCAAGAGGAGGAGGAGGAGGAGGAAAAGGAGGCGCGTATTCGCGAGGCAACACCCGTGACTACCATCAGCACGGATGAGAACGAAGATAAAAATCTTCTTCGTAAGATCATCGCCGACGACCTGAGGCAGGAGCGGGAACGCGATCAGGAAGAGGTGACGGTGCTGCCGAGTGGAATCGCGGAAATGCGACGCGACGCGCGCGAGGAGAGCTGCGAAGGTGAGCCCACAGTGTGCGAGCTTGATCGTAAATCGTCCCGCTGTATCGAGGACGCGCGGTCTTGTGTCACTAACATCATAACCTGCGCCACGGTAACGACGTACTCCATGCTCCTGCTCGCTTGTCTCCTTGCATTGCTTATAGCGATCGTAGCGGCGTTCTGATGGCCGATCTTGCGGCTTCTTAGCGCGCGGCGTTAGTAGATACCGCAATGTTTGTGTCGTTGTGCTGTTGCGTGTATTGTGTGAGAGCATCTCTCAGTGACAGAGATGCACACCCAACCCGTTCACCGTCATTCATTGTCACGAATTGTCCGACGCGCCCTACGTGTGTCGTGTGTTCATGTGCAAATATTACTAATGTCGCAGGTCTCCACAGGCGGTCGCTCGCTCAGACTGACGATCGCACTGAAATGCTCGTTCGAACTGCTGACGGTCGGCGAGAGTGATAGTGCGAGAGACAAGGCGAAAGAAGGATAATAAGAAAGAAGTGAAAAAAAAACAAAAAGAGTGAGAAAGAGAGGAATAGTACAGTTTCCGCTGTGAGGCGTATCGACATTGTTGTTGTTGTTGTTGCCACCCTTGTTTTTTTTACTGTTGTTGGTTTTAATAAAGTTTAAATGTTAATCGTGCCAGTAGAAGAAATCTTACTGCGCGCACACGTGCCTCCCGCTGCGGAGCGAGCCATTCCAGATCAAGCTATCCGATCCTACATACACTGAGAGAAAAGATATTTGAAAATCCTCTCTTATTTGTGGCGTGTAGAGTTTATTCCTGCGAAAAACTTCACCCACAAACAAGTTCTCAAGTATCTTCTTCTCAAGATAGTCGATTCTCAATTATCGTTTTTTCGTTGTTTCACGCATGACTAGGAATGGGACCAAGTACATAATGTATCATCGTGTCAATATAATCTGCGATATGTTTGGATCCGCTGTGACCTCGAAACATAACAGCGTTGAAACTTTGAGAAATATATTTACGCGAATATTTTGAAACGTAACAATTATGTTTGTTATGTTTGTAAGCAAGAGCACGTGAGATATCGCTGACTCGAATATACTTCGAAAAGTATATCAATTATATATTTGGTATATATCGGTATCAATTGGTATGTACTGGATTCTGTATTATATATTTGATTGTAGTAGTTCTTCTATGTAAAGTGAATTCATGATGTTCAAGTTTAAGAAAATATCGTTGTATTTCAACGAAGTAATATTTAACTTTTAAAGTGCCTGAAATTCTCTCATGTTGAACTTGATCCCATCCCTATACATGATACCTCAAGTATCGGATAGACAAGTTGCGGTATAAGAAAATTGTAATTTTCAAATAAAGTCAAGCCTTATCATTTTCTCTTTCGATAGAAAGCACTTTGGACTTCTCCTGACTCTACCTATAAGATTTAGTATTCATTGTACAAGCATTTCATTTCACTAAGTTATTCACTTCTTTTTCTGAAGCAATAAAACAGATAATATTTTTCATGAAGTTTGAATGTGTTATCCTTCATGTTACCATTTGTCACAGAAACGTCAGTATCAGTTATAATGCACACGTAAATAATTTTAATTTTCTTCAAATAGCGTAAATGAATAATGATAGAATTTTCGATTAACATTTAATCTTCCCTGTGAAATGTGCAACAGCATCTCCCATATTTTATAAATTATTTTTATTTCGATTCTTAGCTCCAAGTAATGCATTCTTTCTTTCTCTCTCTCAATTCTTAGAGAAACTAGTTTTACCACATTTGATTTAAATTCGCGAATAAAACGCACACGGAGAGAATATTATAGTTTCTTTTCAATTTTACTATGTTTTTAGTAATATAAACCAGAAATATACTGATATAAAGTGCTGGGAAAATAGCAGATTTTGTTAAAAACATAGCAAGTGTTTTAATAGCACATTCCAGGTTCTGAAATATAAGCAGCGCATATGAAGTAAAAGGATTGTGAATTACTACAGAATATCGATCTATTTCTGAGTTACAAAATCCTATAATAATTTTTACTATAAAATTCCCTCCATGTACAACTCGACAAATGAAAGTTGCACTACAATCTCTGTATTTACTCAATTAAATTCAAACTTACCCACTTGTCGTTCGGCAGATCGGAAGCTCTCAGAACACATCTCGCTCTGTATTTCTCATCTGTTCCGCAATAGAATATCCATTTAACGACGTCTTGTTGATAAAAACGCGTGAGATTGATTTTCGGCACTCCCGACGACATTTTGCGCGCGAAACTCATTTTCGGCACTCCCGACGACATTTTGTATGCAAGACTTATTTACGACACTCCCGATGATACTTCGCGCGCGAAATTTTTTCTCGACGAATTAACAGCCATTTTAAGTTCAAACTGTTATAACAACGAATGTGCAGTGCTTTGTTCCTCATTCCCGACGAACCGCGAGATATTCGGCGGTTGTTTGGCGACATCTTGCCGCGACAATGCGCGAAACTTACTTGCTTCAATATCACCGGCGGTAATTCACTCGCTTTCGACGAGTCGAATTCGCGGGAAATACTGGACAGCTTGCGGGATCCGCACCATAGCGTCGCTGTCTGTTCCCTTACTGACGCCGACAATTGCGATTCTCGAAGCATCAAATGTGACTAACTTTGCTCGGTATTCCGATAATTCGTCTCGCGAAGTACTTACTTTCGGCGACTTTCCCACGACATTTTGCCACGAGCGAAACCTATTTCCCCATGACGATGATTCGCGAGACTCCTTCGGAAAGTCGAAAACGCGAAAGGACAGAAGCTCACACTCTAAACGACCGCAGTAACGGTTATGCGACACTTCACCCATTGCTGTCGATGACCGTTCCGCGAAGTGATTATTTTCCATGATTGTCTACCGATATTTCGTCAAGATAAGCGCACGGATTTTATCTTCGATGATGACTCGTGTCCGAGAGTCTTTCACCGGGCCGAAAACGATGAATAGCAACTTGGGCCTATATTTTGAATCCTCTTTTATCGATAAAAGTGCTTTAAATGTAGCTTCTCAGGTGACTTTAAGTCTCTTTTAAAGGCTCATTTATCGTTAAAAGAGAACTTAGAATACGGACTTTAGTCTTTACACAGCCATAACAGTCGTACGATACCTGTGACAAACCGTCCCACAGAATGTTCATCTTCGGCTACCATTTACCGACGTCTTGCCACGACGACGAGCAAAATTTATTTCCAGCACCCCTGATGACGATTCGTGCGCGGAACTCACCCTGGACGAGCCGAAATCGCAGTAGACACGAACCGGCTTTCGAACGTGGACGAACGTCACCGAAACCGAGTCAAGCACACAGGCTAGACAACTCTCGGCGCTTGACGCGCTCTAATCGCAACGACCGACCAATCACAACACTCCATTTGACTACTAAACACTGCGCTATCTGAAACGTGTGAAATGCACTAGATCGTCGCAGACCGGTATTCATAGTCAGATCTTATATTTAAGATCATCTTAAGTACTGTTTTAAGATATCATAAATCAATCATAGGCCGATATTCATAGTCGAATCTTATTTCAAGACCTTCTTAAGTAATGTCTTAAAATGCGAATACGGCTCTATGATTGGTTCATGACATTTAAATATAAGTTCGGACTATGAATACCGGCCACAGAGCCGTATTCGCATCTTAAGACATTACTTAAGACGGTCTTGAAATAAGATTCGACTATGAATATCGGCTTTATAACGTTTTCAAGTGGATGATTTTTGATCGATCTAGGGTTGATCAAGTTCGAATTATGTGATTAGCTAGTATTGTGGCGTTATTGATCCTGGATCGACTAATTTTTCCATTTGCGAAAACGATATCAATATCTATAAATCATGTCTGCTTTTATCAACTTTAGTTAATTTAATCGGCTAGTTATTCCAACAGAATTGACCAATCGCATCTGTCAATTCTGACTAATGAGAAATGTGATTGATCAATTTCGTTGAAATAAAATAAATTTTAGGGATTACGACTTCAGACAGCAAAGAGAAACGTTTTTGGCCGAAAATTACATTACAGTTTTGAACTTAGAGGAAACAGCCAATGGTTTTCTACACTTAAGCCAGCGGCACACGATGCTTGTTTTCGTGCTGGTTTGCTTGCTGGATGGAAATACTCTGTTCTGATTGGTGCATTTCTAAAGCTGGATGGAAATGTACCAATCAAAACAAAGTATTTCCATCCAGCAAACAATCCAGCACGAAAACAAGCATCATGTGCCGCTGGCTTAAGTGTAGAAAGCCATTGGCTGTTTCCTCTAAGCTGGCTTTAGTCCCAATCTACAATAGATGTAGTAAGCTTTAAACCTTAAGAAATTGACCAATCACAGTGGAATTATAAAGGAATAATTAATTGTGATTAGTTAATTTCTTACGGCTTAAAGCTTACTACACCTAGTGTAGATCGTGTGATGGACTTATTGTAAACCTGCATCGTATTCGCAATGCGAATTTAAACGCTAACTACACCTTTCTGATTCTCAAGCGAAGACAACTTCATATAGGTTGTTTGTATGAAGCTGGGTATACACAGAGTGGGTGAACAATGAATTGGTTTATGGGAGAAAATTTGTGCGCAAGGTGGACGCGAATATATTCCACATTTGCAACTCGTTCGTTATTCCGTTTGTTTAATGTACCTAGCTGAAGAAAACGGAACTTGACGGAATGAAAAGAGCGCAATCAGCGCTCACATATTACGCGACGAGAACACGGCCGGGATTAACCTCTAAAGTAACATCTCGTCGGTAAGAGAACGAGCGCGAATGGTAACCGACGGACGGCGGTCGGTAAAGTAGCATCTCTATTTTACAGTACAATAGTATGACAGTATGATTCAGATATAAGACCGCGAGAGTGCGGGACGTGATGCTACGGCGAAAGTTTGTTTACGTCGAGCTCGGCGGTTGCGTTTTCGCGACGTGGAGCGACTATCAGTCGACGCCGGACAGTATCGACACGGGCAGATAATACGCATCGTAAACACGTGCCCGACGAGATTGCCTGTGTGAATCAGCGCGGGGCATCGATCGTCGCGGATGCATCGGCGTCGGAGCGAAGTTCGTCGCGAAGTTCGCGCGTTACTTATCGATCGCGGGCGACTGTGACGTCACCGAGGATCACGCCACATCCCCGCCCTTTGCGCCTCGGCGTCTCATTGGTTCGCGTGCAGGCCGGCCTGTCTATATCGAGACGTGCGAGAGCGCGTCGCGGCTCCGCGTACCGGCTATTCCGTCGAGCTGCCGCGCTCGTGGAGTACACCGGTGTCTCGAGCATGCGATGCGGCGAATAAGCCCGCTTTAGAGCATACTTTCGAGCTGACACGCTTTGCAGTGAGCGTCGTGCGTTAAACAGACAACAAGGTACGTAGCAAAGCGTAGTCGCGTCGGCGGATCTATTCGGTTTGGCGTGTGCGTGCGCGCGTAGAAGCTTCGTATTTCACGCGTGGATCTTGCTTGGTAAAGATTTGCGCTTTATCAAGACGAGCTGACTAACTCGCGGTGTGACTCTGCTGTGCCGTTTATGTGCATTGACAATGTAATGATGAGTGTGCAATGGAACGCGCGATAAGCGTCGCGCGAAGTTCCAAATGACTTTAAGCTCATGAGGTAAGAAAAGACTGATAAGCCCCGATAAGGATCCCCTTTTGCACGTCGGATATATTTTTGTTAGCGCACGCCACGTAACGCCGAGTGATATTTTTGTACGGTGTGTAGCGTACACGTTGAATTATTCGTGGACAGATTCATAGTGGTTAACGGCGAGGCCTGTGCCTCTTATCCGCATGCAAACTCGGTTACCAGACGGTGGCAACACATTTTTCCGAGTGAAGTAGCAGCACAATTTTGGTTGTCACAATTGAAAGACACTGCTGACACGTTCGCGCTGTGTAATCAGTTAATAAAATTTATCCCTTCAAAGTCCACAAGTTCATAATTTAAACTACGGGAAGATAACGATATTTGAATGTTGTATTAATCCAATTTATTTCTATACTCTGTCACTTCGACTCCTGTCCGATAACTGATTACAACGCGACGTATCAGTAGTGTCTCTTGATTTATAACAACCAGGAATACTGCAAACTCACTCAGAAAAATGTGTGGCCATTTAATTACTGAGTGTGTATGTTTGCGCGTAAAAAGCATAGTGGGCACAGTTATAAAGCCTGATCTGCAATATGCTCTTTGCATTCTGTTTCTTGTCTTTTTCTGGCTTTTTAAAGCTTAAGGTTTTAGTCAGAAAAAGATAAACAGAAAGAAGCAGGAAGCAAAGAGCATATCGTAGATCAGGGCTAAGATGCGTACTCTTGCGTCAACAGTGACACGTACAAACATTCCTCGGCCGCTTAAATATAGTCCCCGGGACGATTTTGAGTTCTGTTCCGCGATGCGCCCGCGTACGCGCAATATTTTCGGAGCATGCCTGTGGCCCACCGCTTAACGTCCGTGCAACTTTGTGCGCCGTACCGACGCAATCGTATTGCGAGTCGCAAAGTGTAATGGTGTAATTGGCGAAAGAAAATTGAGTCGCTTGTATTTACCGCTGACTGATATCAACGCATTAGGGTCGAGGTAGCAGAAACTTATATTTCTGAATCAACAATTATACCGCCCCTCTCCTCCCCTGCATAACATTGAGAAACGTCGCGTGATGCGTGCACGTCATTCTATGAATATCCAGTCCAAAGATGCAAAATGTTGGGAATTAAAGCAGCTCGCTCGATACTGCGGTCCGCGAATAGAATTTTGAGAAATATCTCCTGCGTAACTTTAAATTGAATTCATCGAGCTTATTAAATTCGAACGCGTTCCCTTTTGGATCCGATATATCTTGCAAAATGCAGGCGAAAATTGACCACAGTTATGCAAAAAGAATGGGTCCAACTCGCATGAAGTATGTTTTGAAAAAAATGAAGATGAAAATTTGAAACTTGATTTAAGAAGTATAGATAGTACTGGATATTCTCCTCGCAATCGTTCAAGAAGATAAGTGTAATTTTTTTTCTTTTTGGAGATATAAGTTTAATCCTTAAAAATGGATAAAAAGATAACATTCTTGCATAACTATGGCCAATTGCCATTGGTAATTTAACGAGTGATACATGCGCGATGTTTTTCCACGTTTTATGTAATACGTGCGGGATTGTCGAATGCTCTCGATTCAGTGCTTCAATTCTCGGGAGTATGTAAAGAATGTTTCTCATAAATATCTATACAACGAAACGGCGAATTGTACTCGTTTGTAATTTATTGAACGATATTTCACTTGATGAATTTTAAGCGAGATCTACCAGCCCAAGTAGAACAACGTTATCTTAAAGTATTCCATTTTACTATATACAATTAGGTCAGGATAACTTTATTTTCGGTAAAAAAGTTAAGTTTCTGTTTACTGAAAAGGTTATCTAATGTTCGCCCGAAAGATAACTTTTAATATCCAAAAAGATATCATTTAGATACAAAGTATCATGTATCAAGTTGGTACATGGATACAAATTAAATATATATTAAAGGATAACTGTAAGATGCGTAAATGAATTAGCTATTAACCAACTGTAAACTGTTATTTAATCGATGTCATATTAATGGAGACGAATTATTGACATCGACTTGTTATCTTATAGATACGTTCCAACAGTTAATTTCAAGAACGTTAACCAATAGGCAATCTGTTCCACTTGGGAGTATTCGTATTTGTCGCATTCTTTGAAATGTTAGGTCAACGTTTGACAGGTACAGAGAGGCACGAGGGTGACGCAGATGCGGGGAGGTGGAGGATTCGGGATGCGAGGTAGCAATTTTCGTTAAAGTCCACGAGAACAAGTCCGCGCATCGCCGTCGATTCCGCGATCGCGCAGACGGATCCTTTTCCTTCAGCCTGAAAGAAGCGCGGCTAAGAATTTTTTACATGCGGAAAAGGAGGGCGTTGTTAGATATAGTTCGGAAACTCGAGCGAGTCTGACGTCGCGCGCGCGTCGACAGAGGGGTCTCTCGCGGCGGCGAATCGATCCCTCGCGCCAGTTCAGGCGGCAAGATGGCCTCGGCGGTGTGGTCGGCGCTCCGTATGCCGCGCTGGCGTTAATTCGCGAGAGTCGTAGCGAGTCGCGTCACGCCGCGTGGACTGCGCGATCCGAAGCCGTGGCGCGAGTGTCTGCCGGTCGAGAGGAGCGACTCAGAGATGAAGACACCGTGGTGCGGCTCGGTCGGCTGCTGGTAGTACAAAGCTTGTGTAAATCGCTGTCGTTTGCGCGTGCAGGAAGCCGAGGGTCTCCGCGTCAGTCAGTCTGTCTGTCCGTCTCGTTTGAAATACGTGCTGTGGGAATCCAACGAGAGGAGTCGAAACGCTGCGCGTGAGGCCGCCAAGAGGACATCTCGAGCCACGTCGAGTCACCAGGTAAGCGAGACACGCTCAGCGTGCCGCTCTCGTGCACACGAGAGATACCGGACCGAATCGTAAACTCAAATCTCGTGTTACGTATTCCTCCGGCGATTTCCGTGTCCGTTAGGCTCCTCGCGGCATCATCGGTCGCGTAACACCGGTATCTGCGCCACGCAACCGGACTTAACCTAAATCTCGAATCGCCGGGTCGCCATGCGAGCCGAGTCGCGAGGACACTCGGGACGCCGACCCGCTCGGCCCTAATGTGTTGCTTACTATTATTAGCGTATTACTATTATTACTCCGGTGGACCGCCAATTGTTCGTCTCTAGTATCTTTCGCTATACTGATAGTACGGCGACACGCGCTGACCTCGACTTGACATGGCGAGAATGTTCTAAGCGTTTCATGCATAGAATGTCGTCCTAAGTACAGAACAAATCGAGGGACACGTCAGGATAAATTTGTCTCATGAGAATGACGTGGTACCTGCAATAAACGTATATATCTTAACAAGCTTGTTTCTCAGTATCTCAGTGTCTGTTATCTTCACGTGTTCTCTTAATGTCAATAATACAATATAATACAAATAAAAAACCGCGTGACAATGAGAGAGAGACAGAGAGAGCTGTTACGTGAACAGCTTGTATACACGCGTAGTTTTTACGTACTATACGGACACAAAGAGGCTGTAGTAGGTAGCCTCTTTGTGTCCGTACATAGCAAAAAGAGGTACGTCGCTCGATTACTTGAATGGCAATGTCACCATTGAACCTATGGACAGCAACGTCCTTTTTTCTCCTGTCGCGCGCGAAAACGGAGACGGGCGATTGCGGATATCGCGGTCGCGATGAAGTAGCACGATCAAGCAGTTACGCGTTATCGAGTTCGGCCTGCGAGCGACCTCGTTCTCCTCTCAACGTGGTGCAACGGATCCGCGCCAAACAGCTGTGTTTCGCCGGTGCTACGCGCGCGCGCGCGCGCGTCCTCCACACCTCCGATCGCGTCGCGTCGCATCGCTTTATCGACGACAAGACGGGAGCCCAGGGTCCACGCGGTGAATCCGAGATCAAAGATCAAAGGTCACCGGAAAGTGGTGGCTCACATAATCCCCGGTGCCGGCGTGATACAGATTCAGTCGATCGTCGACGGTCCCGGAGTGCGCGCGCGCGTTCCTCTCCTCGCGAATTTCTTCGCGCGTCCTACACGAGAGACTTCTCTCTCTCTCTCTTCCATAGGCCCTCTTTCCTTTCTGCGTTCACTACGGTGTTGCTGCTGCACCGCACCCGCGCGTGAGATCCGCGCCGTACACCCACATACACACACGTACACGTACGCGCGCGTACACCCACACCATTCTTGACCCTTGGATCGCGCATATAGTGATAATTTCCTCTACGCTCCGCGGTGGGAAAAGCGAGCGGCAGTCGACTGGAACCGGTGGCGATCTCGGCCGAGCAGGAAGGAGACGCGAAGCGAGAACTCCGCGCACGTTCACGTTGTGTGAAGCGAGGTAAGCGATGATCTTGCTGCGCCGTTGCTCACGCAGCAAGTCGCTTCTGGCGCGTTCACCACCTGTGCGCGTCGGGATCTTGTTGAGTTGTCGCGTGCTTCTCGCATCACCTTGCGACACCTCGCAGCGCTTCTCGCTGTGTTTCAACGCGGTAATGTGAATAACATTCGACCGAATAATGCGAGTATCTTGCATGTCAGAGTCGAGCGCAAGATGTTGCTTGCTAAAATCGACGGATAAAATTATTGGAGGTGTATATGTAATAATATACACACATTCTCTCTTAAAGTATGTATCGATAAAAGTATTCCGGATTGAGTCAATAAACGGAACATTTTCACCGATCAGTGAGTATTCGCTGACTTTCAGTGGAAACACTCCCGCTTTGCTGCTTCATCGTATATCTTACTGATGTCAATCAATGGAGAAGTATTTCACTGAAATATCGGCACATCAATACACACAATTCGTGATGCGCTATACGAGATCCAACTTTCTGCGTTTGTAATGAATCATCAGCTTCCGTGCAATTTGCATACAGTAACACTGTCTGTGTTCGTAAACTGCATCAATAATGATGATAGATGCTATTATTAACTGATCCTTTTAGCGAAATTTCACTGATTGCAGTGCTGAATCATTAGTTACAAGCGTGGTATTTCAGTGAATAATATACTGATTTAGAGTATCGGACCAAGACATTCTTGGCGTTGCACTTATATTGTCGAACACTTGACAAAATTAGCAAGTGACGTCTTACGTTCGACCCTGATAAGCCAGTTTCTCACGTTGTCTTTTCACGTATTCGTCGAATAATAAAATGTGTCGGGGGTTCCGCTCGAGCTTTGCAGTTCGCAGGCTGTAAAATAGCGCAATTAGATAACAATTTAGAAGGGAGATGGGAGTCATCTTGTAGAAAAATTCATTTGCTGTATCTATTCATATCGACTGATGATTTGTCTGATTGATTAATTGACTAATCGATCAGTTGTCTCATCAGCGTCTGGACAGAAACGCAAACTAACACTTCCTCATTGTCACACCAGACGAGACAACGTCAGCGTGCTTTCGTAACGCGGCCAACCGCTTCCCCGGGCAACTGTCCTCGGTTTTTCCGCTCTGCATCGCGCGTCAACGCGCGTTTCGCGACGATTCTGAGTCAACCCGCGGCTCGAACTTCCTGGCGGCCGCAACCCACGAGGAATTACGCGCCGCTCGGTGTCACTGCACGCTCTGAACGATCTGCCTCTACGAGAGAGACAGGACGAGGCAAGATTTAAGCCTGATCTATAATATGCTCTTTGCGTTCTGTTTCTTGTCTTTCTGCCTTTTTCTGATTTAAAGTCTAATCTGCGATGCTCTTTGCTTCCTGTTTCTTGTTTTCTGTCTTTTTTTAGTTTAAGGTTTAAGGCTTGAGTCAAGCTTAAAGCTTGATCTATAATGTGTTATTTGCTTCCTGTTACTTTTTCTTTATTTCTTTCTGACTCAAGCCTTAAACCTTAAACTAAAAAAAGACAGAAAACAAGAAACGGGAAGCAAAGAACACATTGTAGATCAGGCTTTGGGTATAGTCAGAAAGAAATAAAAAGAAAGAAGCAGGAAGCAAAGAGCATATTACAGATCAGGCTTTACCGCCGGGAGTCATGAGTTATCATCATTTGTTATCGACTCGCCGCCGAATTATCATTCACTTTTGGCTCACATAATTCACGGTCATGTACGCAGCTGGGCGATAATGTCCGGCGCGATCATCTGCTATCAATGAACTAAGTAGATTATGCGGACGAAAATGGCTATGGGCCAAAGTTCATATTTGCCGAGGCGCACTATCGAGACGCACGTCAAAACAGCGAGACCGTTATAATTAGAACGTCGCGCGAGCGCGCGAGATCGAAACGAATGCGTTAGGACGAATTCACATCTTGGCAGAAAAGCAGAAGTTAATCAAAACTTACACTGGTGATCAGATGATAGTTGACTGTTTTTCTATCACTACGAGCTCTGATTGTCTTCTGATTGACTTGTTGTTTGATTGTTGTCTAATTGACTTCCTGTTTCCTTTTACTTAATGCAGACGTGGCTCTTCATTAATAGACATGTTTTTTCTTATCTAATCGTGAGCACTGAAGTAACGAAAAATCTCATGTGTAGTAATCTCTCGCGGTACTTTTTTCTTAAACGACGGAAGTACTACAAATACACAACGTTGACAGAAATTATTGTAGTTTGTAAATACAAGTTTCGTAAATAAATTGCGTATGTCATTTGGCTGACTATTATCCTTTCCGCGACTGTTTTAATTCCCTTCAACGTGCCGTGCGTAAATGCGCCAGCGCGAACGATTGACAGGGTAATACACGTCGGCTCTTTGTTACCTTCAGCACGCACGATAACAGGTTACATACGTCTCCTTTTTCCGCAAGGTAGGTGGCGAAGAAAGAAATAAAGAGGGAAAAGGGACCGACAGACAGACAGACAGAGAGAGAGAGAGAGAGAGAGAGAGAGAGAGAGAGAGAGAGACGCGCACACGTGGCGCGCAATAAACTTCGCTATCGAATTACTTTATTATTTTTTTCAAACGCGCAAAAAGCACACATGTCCACATATCTGCCACTATCAAAAGACCGTGGAGATCACATTTTATATTAAAGTCATCGAGCCAAGCAAACACATTTCCATAAACAGGAATTCTCAGGTCTCTAGTTTCATATTTATGAGACATTTCTTCATTTGGAGGCTCGTAACAGAAATTCTGTCTTTCCGACTTATCACTCGACTTATCAATCGTGAAGCATAACCAACAACATGCACAGATAGGTCTCAGACAGATAAGAGATGCAGGTCTTTCGTAAATAATTTTGAAACGTGGCCGTTATCTGATACGTAATATGATTTGCAGAGAATATCGGTGAATTGACCCGGTTGCATTTGAATATAAAAAGGGGCATGTTTTACATTCATAGTGATTTACATTACACTATTGTAGCATTAGCGTAGTATGTTGAAGACATTAATATGCTCATGCTTTATGTATCGTCGGATTAATAACGCATAAAGTGTAGATTATTGTATTACTTATTGCTTCTTGATTTAATGAAGACCGTTAATCCGCGATTATAATAATTATATCAGATGATTTACGGCGCGACACTGACGTGTTACGCGGTGTTGTATTCGCCGATCGTCGCGCGTTAAGGACTTTGTTCATTTATTGCAAAACACATTCGTAGTTAAAGTTTATGCGATTTGTACGCGAAAATTTAATATCGCGATTTAATTATTTTAATTGAATATCGCAATTTTGCACATAATAGAAACAATATACGTAACGATTATTCCCGTGTAATTTCGTGAAAAGTGATATACCATCCAAATTAGAAACTTATTGTTATAAATGTTATCAGCAAACGCAGCATAAAAGAAAGAATAATATTTACTGTACCGTTTTTACGTAATAATCGATTGTAGGTCAGAAAACTGCTGTCTTATGTTTCGAATAGCATTGTACTGAGTGAAATGTGCCAAAGTGATATGAAATTAATTTCAGATTTACAGATCGTGAAATTAATTTCAAATTTACAGATCATGAAATTAATTTCAAATTTACATTTATTATTATGTGACACACGGAAAAGCTTAGATAACAAAAAAAAAACGACTAATCGATTATCTTTGGAGTGCAAGGAGAGTAATCAGCTATGGTTGTTCAATTTATCTTATCTCCCGCTTAAATTTTACCGTGTTTTACCATGTTTTTCTCTGTGTACACCCGGCCTTAAATCATCAGCGACGCGGATGCATCCGTCTACAATTCGTGAAATCGAGTCCGGCAGAGACGGACGCGGCTGATCGCCTAGACGGAAACAATCCGTAAAGTAGTACACGTCGGCTTCATCGTCGGCCGCGTACGAGGTTTATTAATAATGGCGATGTGGCGTGAAATTTTCCCCCTCGTGAGTTCTCTTCCGTTAGTTCTCTTCCGCTCGCGGCGTTTCATACCGATCTTTTTACACGGACGCGAATACACGAGTAAGTTGCTCGCCTTGGGACCTCGACAAACACGTAATTAGCAGAATCCATGACCAATAGTCATTTTGATAAGAAAAAAAAACACGTTTTCTTTTGCCGACAGCGAAACGTCGTTGTCGGTGACGTTATGTAATCCTCACATAATACGTCCTCTCGGGAATTCTCAGGAAGCCTTAGAACGGCCAATCCGATGTGACGCCGACGTGACACAATATGCGCTATAATACAGTTGGTCATAGTTATGCAAGAATGATTTAACCCACAAAATTGTGGTATTTTAGTTTTTGCCTATTTTTTTTTTACCAACGGAGCAGTCCACAGTCCACGTCTTCCTAGCACGAGACCAAAAAGATCCAAGCCTTATGAGCGCTTTTAAAATTAAAAAACAATTTTTATTTTCTACTAATTAGCACTTTTTTTATATATTTTGTTAAAGTGTCGAGCTTGTCAATGAACATTCAAAAAAAGATCATGTTTAATTTCTTGAACGATTAACAAAGAACTTCAGTACTATCTACAATCATATTATTAATATCTATCTATTAATCATATACTATGTACAATCATATGTCAAATTTTCATCTTTATTTCTTTCGACATGTACTCTACGTGCGTTGGATCATTCTTGCGTAACTATGGCTAGCTTAGGTATTCATTTGTGATTAGTTACTACGATTTGCTGTTGTATTACGTATTTGTACTGTAAAATCAATTATCCGTCAATCATGTCAAATCTCGATTCCGCGCAAACTTTTCTTCCGCAGCTGCGGTCGCGATTGCAAATTGCCACGGATAATTCGCACTCAAGTGACTTAATTAATTCGTTGCACTCTAGATATTGTCGGTTAGCGGTGATAGCGTTGGGTACGCGCGAATGTGACGAACTTATGTAACGCTAACATAGCGGAACAATCCGTGTAACGTGTAATTATGTGATTCGCGGCGAGATTGAAAAAAAAAACTCGCGCGATTTTCGACTACCTGCCAATTAGAAATATATTTATCTTATAGTTTTGATTAACTAATTAATTAATTTCTACTAATTAACTAGTTAATTTCAGTCGGTTATCTCGCGGTAAAAAATACTTTGTATTTATGTTGAAGTCGATCCGTGTGTGAAATTTTTATGCCAAATTTTTAACATCCTCATATGTTAATATTTAACCTATTGTCGTTGCTATACATATTTATTTTGACTATTCTGCGTTAAATTCATATTCACAATTTCTAAGTATTAAAATAACACAATTTGAATAAATGTGAATAAGTAAAATGTACGAATTTCTTGGTAACATATTTCATGTGCAAAGTGTATGGATAAGTTGTGTTATTATATTTATCGTTTACATATTTGTGTTGAATTAACGCAGAAATTAAAGTGGATAAATTAGTGGACATGTAAGGTTTGTTAAGTTTAAGTGCTCGTTTATATACGAAGTGATGTTCTTGGGTGTTGATAAGTTATATAACGCAGCGGTCAGAGAATTTTTTACAACGCTTCGTGCTTCACGTTGCTCTTACGTTGCTCTTACGTTGCTCTTACGTTGTTTTGTTTCAACATTTAATCTATCATCTATGAGAGATCGTTGCAGTACGGTATGCTTGTACAATATCCTTCGGAATATTGATCATCTGTTGCGAATGATGGGGCTCGCAACGATTAAGCGTCGTCGTTGTCGACGCGATATCAGTTTTCGCATTGTTCATCGGTGTAATTCTTGCACGATTTAGAACACGATCGATCGACTGACTGTCAATGATCGCAACATTGACAGACACCGTTAGCCACTCGAGAAACACAAGTAGATTTCGATCATAACAACTTGGCTATGGAAACCGCCAGTTATGTAAGAGATGCGCGAAATTCTTCTGATTTTCTCTTTTTTATTTTCTTCCAAGAAACAATTATCAATGTGCGAATTAATAAAATTCGCAATTTTGATCATATTATCGATTCAGCTTCACAGATAATTTAACTTACAAATGTATCTGAGAGTGTGCGATTTCACTGCTCCATTTATATTTATTCGTATGTTGTGTACGTTCTCGAATACTCGCCATTATTTTTACGCAGAAGTTGTTACCTAACGTGTGAATGCTATTAGGAAATCTCGTTCGTGTCGCGCGACTCAGTACGAAGTTCACCAGTTCGAAAGTTGAGATCGAAGTACGCGTTCGCGGATAAGATAAAGTTATCTTATGGATGGGGACGGTTCACACACAAGTTGCTGTCTATCGGACATCGCGTGATAATAAGGGAAATTTTATTACACTTTCTTTCTAGCAATTGGCGCGTTTGTAGAGAGGGTTTTACAATATTTTTTCTTTACTTTATGAAAAATATTAATTTCTGTTTTTAATAATCCTCTATTTTGTCGACGAGATGTCGAATGTATAAAGGATTCGCACACGTTTTACAAATGGTAAATATCTTTGCGAGTAAGAGCGATTTTAAAGCACTCGCTTTCTTTTTCCTGTCGTTTTGCGGTTGAATTTCCAATTGTCACACTGAGAAAAAAAATAATTGAGTCGACGGTTAGCCGCTTTCAAAGAAGTATCGTATCTGTATTGAACAAATTACGTATTAGTACGCAATAATAAGCTGCGTTGATATAGTTACTGACCAAACATTGAATTAGTTGATAATTCTCACATCACAGCAATTCGTTTAATCGACTAAATGTTTGCTTCAACAAATCTTCTTCGTTCACGCAAAGTCTCACTAACTTAACCATTCTTTTTTTCTCAGTGCACAGCAACAAATACCGATGAAACGCGTTCAGTTTGTCGCGCTTGATTCAAGTTAAGTCACGATCCTCGGCGCTCAATCCCGCGCGGGGTCAAATATTCTCGCACACGTGATCCCACCACCGTATTCGTTAAATACGTTGTCGAGGACGATATGAGCCGTGTTACGGATGTGGGTGCATCGCGGCTTATTTCTACATGCTTAAGAGGCGCATGTGCTCGTAAAATTGGGTCAGTGACGTTAATTTGGACACTCGCGCACGGTCGAACAAAGTTGACCAAGGTCGGTGCTCGTAATACGTTACGTAGGGAAGATATCAGTATCTGTCACTCGTAACCCTGAAACGGATGCGCGCATGATTAGTATAGGCATGATGCAGGGCAATGATTTACGATAATTATGATAATTATCGAGTAGAGGGCTCAACGTGAGAATAGAAAAATGGGACGAATCGGTGATGGGACACCAACGACAGTAATTACGCGAAACTGCGTGAAAGTGTACGGAGAGAATTTTATAATTATTAATACTTTAGAACTAAGAAGAATAGATCGACATTTTACAACAATTTATTATCTTCTCGTTTCATAGGTGCTATTTATGTTTTATACACAAGAACAATATATATATTATATAAACATATATGTTTTATAATATATATATATATATTATATAACAATATATAACAGTATACAAGGTGTCTCACACTCTCCTCCGGGCATTTTGTGGGGACGTAAAATGGGTTGATGTGAACATAAAAGTCCTATACAGTTTTGCGATATTCGCAATAATTATCGAGATATTAATTGTAGAAAATTTGTGAATGATCATGCAGGATATGGTAAACGAGTTATAGTAGCGACGACTGCCGTCGTGTACTTATACTTTAGGTCAAATTGAACAAAAAAGTCCTCTACCATTTCGCAAATAATTGTATAGATTTTTAATTATTAATTAAAGAAGATTATTGCACGATTTTGCGTGATAATGCACTCATCTTCTTTAATTAATAATTAAAAATCTATGCGATTATTTGCGAAATGGTAGAGGACTTTTTTGTTCAATTTGACCTAAAGTATAAGTACACAACAACAGTCGTCGTTACTATAACTCGTTTATCATATTCTGCATGATCATTTACAAATTTTCTACAATTAATATCTCGATAATTATTGTGAATATCGCAAAACGGTATAGGACTTTTATGTTCACATTAACCCATTCTACGTCCCCATTCTACAAAATGCCTGGAAGAGAGTGTGAGACACCCTGTACACACACACACACACACACACACACACACACACACACACACACACACACACACACACACACACACACACACACACACACACACACACACACACACACACACACACACACACACACACACACACACACACACACACACACACACACACACACACACACACACACACACACACACACACACACACACACACACACACACACACACACACACACACACACACACACACACACACACACACACACACACACACACACACACACACACACACACACACACACACACACACACACACACACACACACACACACACACACACACACACACACACACACACACACACACACACACACACACACACACACACACACACACACACACACACACACACACACACACACACACACACACACACACACACACACACACACACACACACACACACACACACACACACACACACACACACACACACACACACACACACACACACACACACACACACACACACACACACACACACACACACACACACACACACACACACACACACACACACACACACACACACACTGTACTCAAGTAAATGTTCCAAATGTTTCATACATTTGTGTATATCCGGAAATCTATCAGAAATTCGTCACAAGTATGAAATTTGTTCGAAATAAATTATGAAGTACGTACATGCGCGTGTCGGGAATGAGCTTGCTTATCATGAAATGAGTATGTATTATAGTTACAATGAAATGTATACGCGTCTAAACATCCAACAAGATAATTCGCGTCTTCACACTAGTCTTCGCACGTCGCACTAAGCGATGTCCGTTTCTTCGAAGCAACGACGATACGCCACGCGTCGTATATATTATGACCAGTGTCACGTGACGTGACATAAATAAGCAGCATTATTCATTGCGTTCGCTTTAATTATGTCCGGCAATTTATAAACATTAAGTGTTGGCAGTGTAATCGATCACGGCGACCCGAGCAATTGTCGTGGCACGCCGTGAATGAAGGCTGCCACGAAAACATTACATTATAACAAGTAAACCTACCTAGAAGGTACATTCCGATTTCTTTCTAATTTGACACAAATGTAGAAGTACAAAAAATATTTAGATCATATTTTTTTATTTTGGCCTACTTTGAGTTTCACGGGCAATTTATAGCTTTTTAATGTTCTCACTCCTATCAACAAGTGCAACAAAAATGCATAAAAAATAAAATTGAATGCAAGATATAGCCGTTTTTGGTTTGCTGATTATGAATATAAAGTTCAAATGTGTAAAATTATTTATATGAATAATAAAATATTTTAACAAAATATTTTAATAAAATATTTAAACAAAACACGTAAAAAGTTGAAAAAAATTATTTATACAAATAATTTCTCGGTTTGGCCGAGATTCGAAACCATTTTTGACTAATTTAGTACAGAATTAAAATATTTCGGTTGAAATCTCGGCTAAAAGAAATTTAGAGTAGTTTGTGTCTCAGCTATGCCGATTTTGTTAAAATTATTTAACTATATCTTGTATTCAATTTTATTTTTTATGCATTTTTGCTGTACTTGTTGATGACAGGAGTGAGAACATTAAAAAGCTACAAACTACTCGTGAAATTCGAAGTGAACCAAAATGAAAAAAATATGACTTAGATATTTTCTGTATTCTTACGGAAAGAAATCGGAGTGTAACTTTTGGGTAGGTTTACTTGCAAGAGAAATTGTCCGATAAAAAAATTAACAAATTAACGGATATTTCTGATCAAATTCCGATCAATTTTTATATCCGATTAAGATATCCAATTAAATTTAATCGGATGCTTCCGATCATAATGGCATTTCATCAGATAAATCGATCAAAAATTATGAATTGAAATTTCTCATTGGACTCCTGACCGGATATAAAAATTTATCGGTATTTTAATTGGAAATATCCGTTTGTTAATTTTTTATCAATTAATTTCTTTCAGTGTAGTAGTGACGTAATGCTTCGAGTAGCGCCTGTGAATGAATCTCTGTCGGCATCACGACGTAGCAGATAAACTCGTTAAGAATTCACAAATATCTGAAAATATTTTTCAGCGTTATTTTTCATCTCTCTCTCTTTCTCTTTCTTTACGAACTTTTACGCTTCGAACGTCCAAACGGGCACGAAAATGCGAGCCACGCTGTCAAATGAGTCTTGTCGCGTAGAAAATTTGATTTATTCAAGGTTCGTGAATATAATCTCGCTCATTGAACTTTGGTCCCCGGGCGACATGGGACACGTATTATATTTAACTTCTTCAAGCGAACGTTGGCAGAACATGGACTGCGACGATAAGTGGCGCGATAACACGCGTTCTTTTTATTGGCGCTGTTTTACTGATTTGTGCTTTTTTGCGTCGCTCGGTTTTTGTGCATATAAATGTGTATAAGAGTATGAAGCCACGACTTCTGCTCGCTTTAATATGTGTGGTAAGGCATTTATAATTTTCTATCGATTCGGTCGAGATACGGTAAAATGAATTGCGAAGCTTCGACTTCTGATCACAGAAGAAACGAAAAGCGGGATGCATCCTGCTCTTAAGACCGTATTAATAATCGTTACTTGAAACTCGTCTCTCAAGTGAAATAACAGTAAATTATCCCGATTACGATGTTGCAAATATAATGCTATATATATATATATATATATATATATATATATATATATATATATATATATAATCCGAAGGACTTAAACTACTATATATTTATAGAAAATTAGTTACTTTGTTTATTAATGTCAAAGAATGTATTTTTCTTTCCGTGTAAATAAATCAATAATGATAAAATTTGATTCTAAATTTAAATCTAAATATCTCACGTGAGATAAGTTTCAAGTCACGATTATTGAAATACGGGCATTAAAAATCCGTATTAATAATTATTAATTCTCAAGTGCGATACTCAGATTTTTAAAATCAGAGTTAAATAAGAGTTTTTTAATTGAATTTTAATTACATAAGTGTCACATATATTATAATTTAAATGAAAAACTTGAATCTAATTCTAAATAAAAGATATAAATAGAAATCTCTGAGTATCTCACGTGAAAAAAGCTTTAAGTAACGGTTATTGAAGTATGGACGATCCGTAGTAATAGTTATTACTTGAAACTTGCTTCAAGTGAGATGTTCAGACTTGAATTTAGATTTAAACTTTTTGTTTTTATCGTAATATGTTGGCACTACTTTTGTAGTCGCGATTCAATTGGAAAACTCACATCCAACTTTGAATTCTAATCTTAGTACCTCGCTCAAAACAAGTTTTAAGTAATCACTATTAATACAGACTCTCAGGACATAATTTGAATTTAGGCACCATGAACGTTGTCCTTAAGTCAGAGTTGTAGAAAGAAAGTGAGTGAGTGAGGAAGAAGAAGTTGTAACGTACTTATACATACGTATTTCAAATCTTAGCACTTCTTTCTTATTTACTAGAGCTTTACTAGAGTTTCTGTCTTATTCCCACTTACAACATTCCCACGAATAGCAAACAGTCGGGAATCATGTTTTGTCCTAACTCTGACTGGAGGAACCAGTGCTACTCTGGCAGGGATTACAGACTGCAAGGAACTTCTAGTCGTCCTCATTCTTTACATCACTGACCTGTATCGCGAATTCGAATAGTTATCTGCGTCAGACAGTGCGAACTTTGGATCATGGTTTCGTAAGACAGACAGACCAAGGGTCGCGTTATATCTATACGTTCTGTACGTACCATCGTTCGTAACACCTCTCTTGTTTTTGTTTATCGGCGCTCGACGCTGCTCGTAACATGTCGTATTTCAAAACGGCGTACCGTGACGCGACATTTCAATCGGATATTCATTATGTTTGTGATTTATGCTTCATGACATTCAATTGTATAATTATGTTTTACCGTGGCCTTTCGACGCATTCTCTTATACACTTATTATTTCTGCGTCTACAATATTAAAATGTTTTATGTAAGTCGACTTGTTGTTGCACGTCGATTGCAAAGTGCAACTTCCATAAAAGGTCCACTCAATTCGAAAAACGAAACTCACGCACGACTGCACGCAGTCGTATTACACGTTACAGGCGGATGAAAACAACAACAAAATCTCACCTCTTCGAATTATCCGCAGCGTTTTATCGTCGACTGCTATGCTAAAGCGTGCGCCAGAACTCGCAGCCTCGGAAAGTAGCTCACCGCGTCATCGCGCTCGCGCTCACGTTTGACTGCAATGCGTGCATTCCGTCGCGAATTGACACGTGCACGCGTGTATCGGGGGCAAAGTGCACTTGACCGAGTCAGCTGTCGCGGTTAACGTGCCGTAAGGACTGCGAACGAATCGCGGTTATAGACGTATTCTACGGGACATTTCGCAACGCCAGTAAATTTATCGCAGGGATCAATCGATCAACTATCGCAGTCGCAGTCTTCGGGGTTCTCTTCTGCATTATGTAAGCGCGTGGTCGAGGCGCTACAAGTCACTCACAGGAGACATAGATCGTGTCGCTATTATCCGTGTCTCGCCATTGTGCCTTATCGTTTGTTTAATATTTAAATAATACACACACCTACATATACAATACATTGCCGATAGATTACAAAAGAATATACAACAAGCGCATTTCACGCTCGGCAAAGGTCGTGTGGCCGCTCACAGGTTAACGAGATCTCCTTGATGCTGTGCTCTTAAAACTCCTGGCTACTCGCCACGGCCATTTTGATTTGTGACGTCAGAAGAGCGAGGAAATGCGCGCTCAAATTTCTACAAAGTACGTCGAAATAAGAAGATATATGTAAAAACTGACATTTACAATCGATTAAGTACACTCTTGAAATACTCCGATCACTCTCGTTTTGTTCTGATAATTAATAAATAACCGTAAAATTAATGTGACACGCAATTTTCCTTTTTAACCTATATTTCCTCTTTACTTTTTTTTTTTAACAAAATAGAGAAAATGTAAGTTAAAGAAGAAAGTTGCGTGTCATCTTAATTTTACGGTTATTTATGGCTTTTAGAGTAAAAGAAATGTGTATTTTTGAGATATGCTTAATCGATTGCTAGTGTCATTCTATGGATATATCTTTTTATTTCGACGTATTTTGCAGGAACTTTGGGCATATATTTCCTCGCTTCTGACGTCATCATTGGAGAGTTCCGCGGCGAGTAGCCAGGAGTCTTAAGGGAGAATTCACATTTTGGCAGAAAAGCAGAAAGAAGCCAATCAGATCTCGCGGTTTCTGGTCAAGACGGCAATTAACAGTTTCTGCTGCTTTACCAGCGCGACTTCTGATTACTTTCTATCTTTCTATTTATCTGTTAAAGTGTGATTTTTTCGACAGTCGAGCGCAATGACAATGCCGGCAGAAGCGTCGAAGGTTGACAAATCAAGACACTCTCGATATCCGCTTTGAGCGAGCGATTTAAAGGATTCTCAACACCGTCGTCGAGAAAGGAGGAGGAATGCCTTTCGGCAGGACGCGCGAATGCATCTGCATGCACTTTGTGAGAAACGCACTAACCGCGCCGATTTTGGGAATGGTTTTTCTTGCAGTGTCGATTAATCCGCATCACAGAGGCGTGCACATACACCCTTCCTCCCTCCGAGAGGGCGTAAAGTCGATCGGCAGTGACCGGATAGTGCCGCCATCATGATCGTGGACGACAAACAGTGAGTCGTAGCGTAACGCATAGAAAGTGCTGTTGTGTAGCTCATAGATGAGCACGCATCCCGCTACGCATTGCGCCGCATACTTTACGCCTACAATACGTTCTCTCTTTGCAATATTCTTCTGTCTGTCGCTTGCTCGAATTTTTAGCCCTTGGATGCCGTTGGCGATCGCATACACATATACATACACGGCGCTGGAGAATCGAACACGCCGTGCTTTCATCGTAGGCGCCACAGACGCATCCGAGGATTAAGTCCTTAAAACTCTTTCATTTACTTTATCTCTCAATTTACTTTGTATTACGTCCCGAATTTAGCTCGAGGATTAAACTCTCCAATTTATTTTACACTGAAAGTTTTAGCGGATATATATGTGTATATATATACATATATCCGCTAAAACCTCGAGTGTAATATATAATATATATATATATATATATATATATAAACGTGTAGCGTGGAAATATTATGCAGAGTTATATACATACACATACATATATATATATATATATATATATATATATATATATAT
>NW_022639602.1:778509-798940 GCF_010583005.1 Odontomachus brunneus
ATATATATATATATATATATATATATATATATATATGTATGCATATGTATATAACTCTGCATAATATTTCCACGCTACACATTTTCAGTTTCGGCCTTTGACGTATTTACTTCGCAAAATCGCTCTCTCGGAAAAAATCAGCGGAACAAATTTCGCTCGATCCAGCAAGTCTGCATTGGATTAAATACCTTACGTGTTTCTTCAACATTTCTATGTACATGCCTATTATTCCGTCGAAATACTCTGACGGTGAAATTTATTCCTTTCGTTTCGTCAGACTTACGCGCCCGCGGTATTACCTAATCATGTCAATTATAATACATATACACACACACACACGCACATATATAGGGTGTCTCTCCTCTACCGCATTATCTCTTAAGGACGGATTCCTGAGGTAATTTGAAAAAAAATCCTAATGCAAAAATGTCGAAGCTACAATACTTCTCAAATTATAAACAATTAAAGTTGAGCAGTTATATTGGCTAAAGTACGCGTGCTCAGATACGATACAACATACAATGGTACATTGCATGCACATAAGTGAGAATTTGCATAAGATATGAAATTAGTTATAAATTTCTGAAAGAAACGTCAAATGTGACAGCTTATTGATTCTCATAAATATATTGTGTGATATTTTATTCGTAACATTTTGACGAAACTGTTATTATTTGCGATATACTTATTTAAATGATAGAAAAGGCAGATTATTATTACATACGTTGTTGTATATATGGAACTTCCGTATCAATATTTGGAAAAGAGACGACATATGCATGCATTTGTACCATTGTGTGTTGTACCGTACCTAAGCGCGTGTATTTTAGCCAGTATAAATGGTCAACTTTAATCGTTTATAATTTAAAAAGTATTATAGCCTCGCCATTTTTGCATTAGGATTTTTTTATTCAAATTACCTCAGGAATCCGCCCTTCAAAGATAATGCGGTAATAGCGGGACATACTGTATGTGTGTGTGTGTGTGTGTGTCTGTGTGTATATATATATATATGTATATACACCTATTATATATATTATATATATATATATATATATATATATATCGCTTTTATTAATCTTTCTTATTTTAAGCATGATACTTTTATTGTCGCTCTTATCAGCACGTAGTAAAAAATAGATCGTAGTTAGATCTAGTTCATACAGTACTGTATGATAATGTATCATGTGATATGTTAAATAACTAAACGCGTGATCTCGATCTTTCTTTTTTATTGAATCGAGAATATCGTAATGCGTCCGTTTAGACTCCACGGATTAAACTCTCCCGCGTCACATAGTCACGCTTAGCATGTCAAGCAGAACATCACTACTCCGTGAGTATCTCAAGCATTTTTGCCATTTCTCCTTTTAGAGAAGTAATTCAGTCGGTTTTCGCTGAAGGACGACATTACGAGGAATTTGAGCGATCGTAATGTTATCGCTAATTTGTTACCGTTTAGCGATATTTGTTAATAGCTGTGTGACTGGGTTTGCAACTCTTTATCATAATTTGCGGGCTTTTTTATCTGGTTATTTGCCTGCATTAAAATTCTGCACTTTGCATGATTTTGCGTTTACTTGTGTATTACGTAACATGTTGATTCCCGCAAAGTAAGCAAAGATATCGCGAGATATAGATTTAATCCGTCGATTTATATTCAAGGAGAATGCTAGAGCACGATATTGATTTTTAATAGGCTCGTGTCCCGTTCTCCTGTGTTTATGAATTTATAATAATTAGGTGCGACAAGCTACCGCGTCAGATAGTGCTACCAATCGTAACGACGTCATTCCAACTTTAACACTACTGCTGCATACATAATGCGAAAGGAGAAGGGTCCCTAAGGCCGGTTTTTAGCACCCTCTGAAATTAAACCAAAAATATCAAAAATGTTATATTTTTGTAAGATCTATTGAAATAAAGTGATTTTAGTCTAAACGGACATATTTTGGTGCCTGTTTATACTAAAAAAAGGTTTGGTTGAATTAACCAAATATCTGGTCGAATATGAACGATCCAGAAATTCCGATTGAAGTAACCCGAATTCTGTTTAAGTCAACCAAAAATCTTGTTAGCTTAAACAGAATTCGGGTTACTTCAATTCGGAATTTCTGGATCGTTCATATTCGACCAGATATTTGGTTAATTCAACCAAATCTTTTTTTCCGTGTATAATTCTAATTAATCCCATTTTTGTCACCAACACTCTTATGTCACCTACATATCATTTCCTTACATTTGTAAGTACATTTGCAATATCGAGCGCACGCGCGTGCACACACACACACACACACACACAAATGTAAGGAGATGATATGTAGGTAACATAAGAGTTGGTGATAAAAATAGGATTAATTAGAATTATAGTATAAGCAGGCATCAAAATATATCCATTTAGAATAAAATCACTTTATTTCAATAGATCTTACAAAAATATAACGTTTCTGATATTTTTGGATCAATTTCAGAGGGTGCCAAAAACTGGCCTTAGGCACCCTCCTCCTTTTCTCGTCGAAGTAATGTTAATGTCGAAAGTAGATGTTATTGTCGAGTGGAAACGCGGAAGGCACGTAATTGCCTTATGTAAATAATCAGCTCCATATATCGAAGTAAAAAGAAAGATAACGTGCACGCTTATCATAGACATTAGCTTGCCATATTTTTCCCGCTTATTTCAGTTCGAACATAGTCGCGAGATTACTTTTTTTTTCAGAATCTCTATAATGCACTCACGTATGAAACTCGAAGGTAATCGTTCCTGATCGTTCGTTTTTCATTAGACGTCGCGACGGGCAAGCACGGGAAGAAAGAGGAGAGAAAATATAAAGTAATTTGAACTCGCGATTTCTGTTGGCCTTATTGCGAGGCGCGTTTCTCGACCGCGACGAGAAGACCAATTCGACAGGGGGATTGGTTATGTGTCGCGAATCTATGGTGAGATCAACCGCAGGGTCTCATCAGCTCCACCGGACGATATACCTCGGTGTTTGACCGTGAGAAAGATGCCTGTTATCGCACAACTAATCCCTTCATCGTCGTCATTGTTTCCGTCATATGTAGACACTTCGTTCTTTGGACGTTTATCTGACCACAGAGATAAGTTTTACGTGGCGACCGGATGGTGAGCTTCGTATGGAACGTGCAACTTGCAATGTACAAAGTCCACAACGATATTAGTATCACGATCGGTGCGATTGCGTGATATCCCGGAGTCTCTTATTTTTCTCTTATTGCACTAATGTTAACCTTTTGGCTGAAGTGTTATGCGGGAGGTCGCGGGATCATCAAGTGCTATATTTGATTCTGCAACGGGCTCGACATCAGGCTAACAGAATTCGGTTCTATGCTCGTGAAATTTTAAGCATGCAATGTCGTAAATTGAGAAAAGAATACTTGAAAATACTCGATTTGTGAGATATAAAATTTACTTTCGTGGAATAAAGTTTATTTCTGTGAAATAAACTTCACAGAAAAACTTTTATCCCACACGGAAAAAAAGGTTTGGTTGAATTAACCAAATATCTAGTCGAATATGAACAATCTAGAAATTCTGATTGAAGTAACCCATATTCTGTTTAAGGTAACAAGATTTTTGGTTGACTTAAACAGAATTCGGGTTACTTCAATCGGAATTTCTGGATCGTTTATATTCGCTCAGATACTTGGTTAATTCAACCAAATCTTTTTTTCCGTGCACAAATAAATTTTCAGTTATCTTTCTCTCAGTGTATTATGATACACTGAAGAAGAAATATGTATACAGAAGAGAATACTTGAAAATTTATTTGTGGAATGTGAGAGCCTTACTTGCAGAAATAAATTTTATTTTACGGAAATAAACTTTATATCCCACCAATAAATTTTTAACTGTTTCTTAATGTACTTATAGATACTTGAAAACTTTTATTTTTTCTTAATATCAAGATTTTTTAAATATTTTTTTATCGATATTCGAAAATTTATTTTGCAGAATATAAAGTTTATTTTTGTAAAACACAAGGTTTATTTCTGTGAAATGAAGTTTATTTATGTGAAACAAACATTTTACTCCATAAAAAAATTCTCAGATATTTTTTCTCAGTGTACACTGGAAAAAAAATACTTGAAAATTTATTTATAGGACAAAAATTTATTTCACAGAAACAAATTTTATTTTTCAGAAATATATTTTATATCACGGAAATAAATTTTATATCATACAAATAAATTTCCAAGTATCTTTTTCTCAGTGTAATGGTGATTGTCGTTAATAGAAAAGGTGATTGTATTTCAACAGAAATTTCTCGGACGGAGAGATAAGTAAAGTAGTACGGAATAAGATTTGACGGAATGTATTCATCCGTATATATTGAGCAGCAATGTTTACCGAAATGTTATTTACAAATTACTTACACTTTCAAGTCCTTTTAGTACGATATAAATGACAGAACGACGTCGGAATAACAGTTAAGCGCGATTAACAACGCATGTAACAACGCAACAATCTTTAGAATATTTTTCTCTTTTTTCCTCTTAATATCGCGCGTATCATAAAGAGAAGACAGAAGGAGAAAGAGCGACTGCGGAATTTGTCGCTCTATCGCTGGCACGTGTCCTCGCGAATTACGTAATTTCAATCAAAGCTCGCGAGACCTTCGCCCGTTTTAAGTGAAAACGCAGATGAGACTGGATCGCTAGATCGCTATCTACAGCGTCACGATTAGGTGACATAACGAACGTGCCGACTCGTCGACAGTACTCGAGCATACTCGCTCGATATTGGCCGATCGGTGTGATCAACGGCAAACGAGATATAACGAAATATGGAATAGGAGCGACGTGAACGCTGCGTAAAGTTCAGGAATGATATCGCGGTATCGCACGTGTGTGCACGCGCAATCGATAACAGGACGGAATAAGAGGGAATTAACCGATATGCGAGTCCGTGAGTCCAAATTAACTTCGCGGTTGAGTCGCAAAGTGATATTTTATCGAATGCGGGCTTAATATCGCGAAAGCTGTGGTTAAAGTGGACGTCGAGTTTCATATTTTTTTTGCAAGAATATACAGATGATCCAATCGCGTATCATTCGCGCTTACAGTACATTGATACGTGTTCCTTCTTACAAGTTTCTTTCGTACAAGTTGCTTGTACTGATGAGAGTTGGAAAAGCGAGAGAAATCTCTAGCTCGCGCGTCTCGTTTTCCCCGATTTGTGAATCGTTACCGCGATTAATACATTAACGAGTCCGCGTCGAATATTTGATGCGCGAGCACGGATCAATTTGTGCAGAGGTATTTTAGAAGGATGACAGGAAGAGGAAGATATACCGCGCAATGTGCGAGATATTTCCTTTCTGTTCGTCGAAAAGTTATCGATCATCAGTGCTGACCGCGTCAACGCGCGGCCGACGAGACACGAAAAGTCTCTTGTAAACTGTCTGTGCTTTTAACCGGGAAATTCGGGTTCACAGGCGTTCAATTAATCTGGTTTCGGGTATCACAATTTAACGAACCTTATTGTACATGCCGTATCGTTTACGCTACAAGAAGGTCGCTCGACACGACGACGTAAATACGACGAGATTTTGCGACTCATTGACTCCCATCAGCAGGCGACGACGATGTCCTCGCCTGCTGAGGATCACGCGTTTCTAGGGTTGCCAAAACCAAAAATCTAAATTACCGAACATTTTCTCTTTAATAACAAAATCTAACCGAACAGTAAATCATATATAAAACTAGGTACATGAAATACACAATTTAATAAGAAATTTAATAATTTTAATAATTAATTACAATATCGTTTTCCGAACACTATTTTAAAACAGACTGGTTGAATAAAATAATATAAAAATTACTATTATTTATAAAATATATTATTGAAAACAAAATTAAATTCTTTATATATATGAAATTTATAATGTTTTATACATATGAAATTCGTTGTAAACATTTTGTTAAAATATTTAAAACGTTTAATAACATATTAAAATGAAAAATTTTAACATTTATTAAAATATAAAATATATGAAATATAATTTGTGATATAACATTAGTATTATAATCTAAGTTTATAAAAAGGCCATTTTATTAATTAAATTTGTATTTCTCTGTATTTCTTACTGCTTCTAATAGATTTGGTTTAGATTTAGCATACTTTACAAATTCATTACATGACATGTGAAAATTAATGACAGTAAATAATTCAGCTTTGACTAGTTCAACTTCCATTCTATTTCTTGATTTTGTTCATACTTGCTGCATTAAGCTGAAAACTCTTTCTGGGAAAGCATTACTTGTTTGTATTGAAAGTATGGCCTGATCTATTTTTAGTAAGTTGTTTGTAGTAAAATTACACATTTGAAAATATCTATCTATGCTTCTCGCACTGCTTCTCGCAGTGCATGATCGTTAATGGACGCTTGGAATGAAAAAACATCACTGAAATCCAAACTCTATTTATAAATTTTTCTCTTTATAATATAAATGCTATATATATATTGCATTTTATTAGTTGGATGTATTTAAAAATCGAATATATGACGTTCGGTTTGACTAGTCAATCGGACAGTTGGCAACCCTACGCGTTTCGGCAAGGAAAAGGCACTTATTACATCTCACGAAATATCACGAGATCGCTATAAGTCAATAATCGTGAGTCAACACGAGATACTTGCGTGACGGTAACGCGTAAACAGAACGTCGAAGTAAACACAAGTTTGAAGACAGTGGTTTACCTTTTTTCTTCTCGCGGGATGACGCGCTAGTCAATTGTGCCTTGGGTTTCAGAAGCTTCGACTCGCGAAGCTTTTCAGGAATCCGAGCGTTATATTTCACGATATTTGGACAAATGTCTTTTTGCATGTCGCAAGCAGCGTTAAAGAGGACATGGTCGGTTGGTTCTTGCACTCTCATTAATTAAGCGGAAATTCCATTATCTTTTCTTATCGAAGTTGAGGAACGACGTCGATAAAGAACGCTTACCCCGCGTTAAATTTCATTTATATTGTTATCATCGTCCGGTTATCAGCCGTTCTGTAGGTTCCTACTCGACGAAAAATTTTGTTCTATACACGGCAAAAGAGAAAATATCTAAAAAATATGTGGCGGATACTAATATAACGTATTTACTTACATTGATATAAAATATTTTCCGAATAAAATTCCACATTCTATTAAAATAGTTCAGCTTTTCATTAAAACGATTGTTTATTCTACTTCAATAAAGAATTTAAATTCTTTTGTTCAGACAAATTTTATTCAAATCAAAGAATTTAGATTTAGGTAAATATATTATTAGCACCCACGGAGAAAAGGTACTCTTTCTATTTTAAATATTTTTCTCTATTTTTTAAATATTTATCGTTCGATTCGTCACATTTAAATATAATTTGTCGTCCGTGCACGGACATATAAATGGCACGAATCGGGTAAGTATAGACGGACCTTTAGATTGTGGCACTTCACGAAGAAATACCGAAGAACTAATCACCTGAAGCACGCACAGTTGAGCTCTTTCTTAGATGCGAAAGCAATCGAATTGCGTTCTGTTAATTACCGTTGCACGCGCCGATCGAATTTATATCTTATATCTAATTGCTTCGATAGCTTCTTAAGTGTCTTATCACTTTATCGATCGTGATAAACCATGTTGTGTACCTACGATTCTGTTTTTTTTCCTTTACGCATGCAATTTGATAAGTGGTTGTGCGACCGCACACACGTAAATAGACAAGCACTATACGTATTTTGCACTTTGCCAGTTGACATAATTCTTATAATAATTGTTATCTATCGCCTGCTGTGAAACTATTATCATTAGTAAGTGTGATAATTGCATGTGCATGACTCCGAACGAAACGTTTTATTTGTTTCAAAACTATTTGTTCATATAGATAAGCAGTGCGAAATATTATAGTTAGTTGGAAACGTATTACTCAATCTTCGCATCACATTCATGAAGATTGAAGGATAATAAGTGATAATAAGTATACAAGGATATAACAGCACTTGTAATGCTGATTTCATCCGTGTGAAAAAATTCGGATACAAAATATATATATTTTAACGGTTATAAAACGGCTATAAAAAAGAAATTCGAAAGTAAGAACTATCAATTTATCATTAATTATTTATAACGTTTATATTATATTTCGTTATAACGTCGAGATTTAAACAGAGATTAACTACAGATTTGTCCAATTGTTCTCACGTATCCGCCAAATTTTCAGTGCGACGCATACATAAAAACATCACATCTAAGATGGCATTCTGAAACGTTCTCTTTGAGGGAAATTTTACTAAAAATCTATGGTATATATAACGTGAACTGTAGACTTGCAGTAAGATTTTTCTCAAAGGAAACGTTTTGGCAAGCAACTTAAGAGGGAAAGATGAGATCAACGATACTCATGACATAAATACTTGAACGTCTTCTTTGCTTCACAGAGAAATGGAAGGTTTCTGGATCAGCAGCGCGATCCACGCGATCAAGGCGCTTTCATATGTGTACGACCTGCTGACGTTCCCTGTGTACCTTATATTGCAACGACCCTGGGAGAAGCGCAAGGCCTCTAGGAGGATCAAGGCCCGACCGATCTCCAAAGATGACACCACTATCACCTACAGAAGCGTCGACCCCCCGGGGCCGATACACATCATGCTCGAGCGCGAAAAGATCGAGACTCTGGAGAAGATGTTCCACTGGGTCGTTAAGATGCACAGCGACAAGAAGTGTCTCGGCACCAGGCAGATCTTGGCTGAGGAAGATGAGGTTCAATCTAACGGCAGAATCTTCAAGAAGGTAAGACGCTCTCGGGACACATCTTGTCTCGGATCTTATGCTGCGCTAACAAGATGAACTCTTTAATCCTTTTTAACGTAAAAAGCTCTTGCCTTTCATGGAGAGTGTGCTAAAAGCTTAATTGAAATAAAAAGGAAAAGAGGTGAACGGAAGAAAAGAAAGCGCAAATCGTTATTGTTCATTTCCAGTGTTGTTGCGATGCATACGTTTCGTCGTTTTGTTTCGTTAATCGCGAGATAATTAACTTTAGATTGTAAAATTCCATCTGTTTTGCAGTATAAAATGGGAGAGTACAAGTGGAAAACGTATCAAGAAGTCGATAGATTGGCCTCATCCTTTGGTCGGGGTTTGGCAGAGCTGGGTATGAGGCCGCGCAAGAACATCGTCATCTTCGCCGAGACCAGAGCGGAATGGATGATTGCGGCACACGCGTGCTTCAAGCAGAACTTCACGGTGGTGACGATCTACTCGACTCTAGGTAACGAGGCTATCGCTCATGGTATCAATGAAACCGAGGTGGACACTGTCATTACGAGTCATGAACTCTTGCCAAAGTTCAAACTGCTACTGGATATGGTACCAGCTATCAAAAAAATTATTTATATGGAGGACCAACTCAAGCCGACTGATACGAAAGGGTATAAGGTACGTTTTAAATATCATCTTTCATAAGAGGATGAATTATCATTTGACGAATGATCTTTGCGTAAGATTAGGAATATGCTGAATTTCAGTATAAACTCGATAATACTCGATCAATACAAACTTGATAATATTCATTTTTCTTTTATTTTTTAATATTGATAACATGACAGTTATATAATAGCAGTTATATAATATATAATAGCATTAATGGAATAAATATTGGGAAATATTGATTAATAATTCGCACATGCAATCATTGATAGCGATCGTATCGACCAAATCAGTCGATTAATGTTTCCTTCTAAAAGTTCTAATCTTAATAGTTCGCTTAATGGCTATGGCATTGAATGCGATTGACTATTATTGCATCATTTACATAATCGCCGATAATGTCGACACCAGCCATTTAGTGGCCGGTAGTACGTCATTTTCCTGGTTTTTCCTTCTTTTTCTTCGACGTTTTCCTTTACATGCTTTTCTTTTAGGCCGGCGTGCAATTAGTACCTTTCTCTGATGTCATCAAGATGGGCAACGAGTCGAGCAGGAGCGCAGAACCGCCGAAGGGCAACGACATCGCTATAATTATGTACACGTCAGGTTCAACGGGAGTGCCGAAAGGCGTCCTGCTATCACACAAGAACATACTCGGCACCCTGAAAGCATTCTGCGATGCAGTAGAGATCAAGCCAGATGATATTTTACTCGCTTTCTTACCACTGGCGCATGTTTTCGAGCTTCTGGCCGAAAGTGTGTGTCTTTTAACCGGTGTGTCCATCGGTTACAGCACGCCGCTCACGTTGATCGATTCTAGCAGCAAGATTCAGAAAGGATCGAAGGGTGACGCTTCCGTCCTGCGTCCAACTTGTTTAACTGCCGTACCGGTAAGTGATTTTACGAGTTCCTCGCAATTCCTTTCACCTTTTGCGCAAATCCTACAAGAAAACAGTAACTTCAAACAAAATTTTATAAACAATTTTATAAGAATTTTCACCAAGAAAAGAAAGATTGGTCGCGCTGTAACTGTAACTAATTTTGATGCTTGTTTCAGCTTATCCTCGACCGCATTTCCAAAGGAATAAACGAAAAAGTGAAGAAATCTGGTCCGTTTAGGCAAGCAATCTTCAATTTCGCATATGAGTACAAACTAAAATGGACGAAACGCGGATACGAGACGCCCTTGTTCGACAAGTACATCTTTGGACACGCCAAACAAGTACTTGGCGGTCGCGTCAGGCTTGTTCTTTCCGGAGGTGCCCCACTCAGTCCCGACACTCATAATCAAGTCAAACTCTGCCTGTGTGTCACCGTGACGCAAGGATATGGTCTTACGGAAACTACTTCTTGCGCAACTGTCATGGATGGTATTTATCCTTAATTATACATGATAGCACATGCTTCAACGTTTTTTGTTGCATTATATTTTTCGTATCATTTAGAATTTGACAGAAGTACGGGACGTGTTGGAGCACCCACCACAGTGTGCGACATCCGACTAGAAAATTGGGAAGAAGCTGGTTATCGAGTCACAGATTATCCACACCCCAGAGGTGAAATCTTGATCGGTGGTGACATCGTTTCAACTGGTTACTACAAACTGTCGGAGAAGACAAAAGAGGACTTCTTTCAAGAGGATGGAAAGCAGTGGTTCCGAACAGGCGATGTTGGCGAGTTTCATGCGGACGGTTCTATGAAGATTATTGGTATGAGTCATTCGAGATATGGTATAAGCAAAACTTTATCATTTCTATGAAGTATATCTCAATAAGTGGCATGCCTATTTATAGACCGCAAGAAGGACTTGGTGAAACTGCAACTCGGCGAATACGTTTCCTTGGGCAAAGTCGAAGCCGAGTTGAAGACATGCCCGGTCGTGGAGAACATCTGCGTCTACGGAGATGCGAATAAGGCGTACACAGTGGCATTGGTTGTGCCTAATCAGTACTATCTGGAGGAGATCGCAAATAGTTTAGGTATAACCGAAAAAAACCGGACAGCACTTTGCAATGATCCAAACATCGAGAAAGCGGTACTTCAAGAGCTTGTGGCACAGTCGCAGAAATGTAAGTTTCTACTGTGTATTTTGTACTTTTTTTCATTATTCTCTTTTATCTTTGCTATTGTCGATATCTATCAATGAATTCTTGCCACTGATGTTAATCGAGTTTATCGTCGAAACATTAAACTCTGGACGAGTTTCAAACCGCGACTACTCGCAGGTAATTTGCAACGATTCGAGATACCTGGCGCTGTAAAGCTGTGCGCGGAGCAATGGTCGCCCGATATGGGCTTGGTGACGGCGGCGTTCAAACTCAAGAGGAAAGCGGTGCAGGAGCGTTATCAGCACGAAATCAACCGGATGTACGCTTCGTGATGCTCCGCCATAGGATGCACAAAGTGCTGCGCGTAACGGGGATCGAAAACTAGGAAATAAAATCACCTCGTCCGGCAGACGGTACCTCGATAATCCTCAGATACAGAAAAGTTTGTCGTAAGCTCATGCCGCACGTCGATTACGGGGCACAATCGCGATCGGAATGTCGTGATGATGGTGATGGTGGTGGGCATCAAATCGTAAAGGACAATTCCGATTATTCGGCAAACGCGATCGGCGGCTAGCCGCCGATACGGAAGTCAAAATAGAGCCGGGAAAATAATGAGATGTCACACTACATTCGCGCCGATACGGAGATGCGTCGCGAAATCTTACGATCTGCAAAATGAAAGTATCGCCTCGCATTTCTTCGTTGGGTCTTCCGAGCGCGGCTAATTTTTCTTCGCATTTTTATCGATACCGACTATCCGTTACACGCGACTCGAATGAACGCGGCTTCGTGCAGCGGGCGAGCGAGTGAGCGAGCGATCGCGGAGCCGCAGCGGAATAGTATTGCGCACATCACTGAGCATCAATTTTGTGTGCGCATTGTCGAGCGAGCAGATCGATATGATAAACTTACCGTTGCGACACCCGCGCAACATCGGCGAGAAACAAGTAAATAGTGCAAGACGACTGTCTCTTTGTCGGGAAAATCGCAGTCGTCCTATTTTTCCTCTCACCGCCCCTTCTGCCTGCCATCCCCCCATCTTACCTTTAATATTGTTTTTTTCTATTAGATCAATCATTTCGTCGTGTTTGCGTATCGCGGTGTTAGCGTCCTTGCCTTAATCGTAGTCAACGGCCAGTCAACGGTATCTTCGCGAACGAGCTAATTTGCGCAAGTTTATAACTCGTACGGTGTACTTATTTCGAGTATTATTCAAAATCTTCGAGTTCTCAATCACCAGGAAAAAATAATCGCAAAAGCTTCTCATTTACGTACGATTGATATAATGTATATGTATAAAGAAGTGAATGACAAGGTTTGTGTTTGAATAACACATAGGTAAATTCGCGACAGTTTCTCATTGAGATGAATTTGTTATATAAATTATATGAAATTTACTCGATATTCTTATCACTTAGCATTACACTCTGTCTTATACTGTCTATGTAAGTATTCGTCGAGATATATTCTGCCTACTTTTTCGAAATGTTAATTCAGACATCACAAATATTTCTCCTAGCAGCAGAATTGTATTTTTGTGTATGTATGTATACATGGATGAATGTGCATAAGCGTGCATGACCGTTTAATTATTGTATGCTTGCATACAATATGTCCATAAGAAGATTAGGAGGTACAGAGATATGTGAACTTTTATGGAAGAAAGATGAAAACCATTAAGTTTACAAGTCTATAATTGTTCTATACTTTTAGTTTCCTGCGCTCGCGTCTCCACCGGCTCGAAATTGTACGGGAGTAGGCTTATTCTGACACGTGATGTAAAGGTAGCATGCAGTTTATATTTTTTGAGATATTAATATCTCGGGATATAAATATCTTCTTATGTTGTCGCACGTACAAGTAAACTTTAATAAACGATCGAAGATTGTTTTATAAAATTCGCTATTTTGCATGTGTGACTCATTTCTGAGAAATTCATCGTTATTATATATAATCTATTATATAATATGATATATGTAATCTATATTATATATAATTATATATAATATCATATACAAGCGCAATATTAAAATGTGTGCCGATACAATCCCCTGTGTTAGGAATAGCTTACTCGCTATTCGTCTCGCGATTTGTACGTTTTCGAGACGTACGCGAGTCGGCGGAGGAGACGACGCACGATGTTACGGAAACTTGCGCGGCGCATAATCGTGAATAGTGATTCTGTTTATAATATATATATTTAACATACAGATGTAGGAGCTTAAATATTTTTTTTGTATTCTTCTGTTTCGTGTTGCGAGACACCAAGTGTAATTAAGCGAGCGAGAGTTTTAAACAGTAGGAGCTAACACGAGGAGGTGTCATCGGTGGCAGCTCACACTCCCTTCTTCATTCGCCACGAGAGTTCCTGCGATATCTAAGTGTACGAGAGAGTCGGTACTAATTTTTATCAATTACATTAAGCGCTGTACATTACTTAGATAGGCATGGTCAATTGTCAGGTGTTATGGCATCACGATATACAATTATTATTAATATCAATAACATTATTATCATTTAAAAATAATAATTTACAGAATAAATGTACAAATCCACATGTCGCCGATGTAGACGTTCATTGTCACATCTCCGCCACCAAGTTATCCCACTTTTAACCATGCTTATCCTATCTATTCAACAAGTTTTCCGTGTAATGATATTCCAATCGAAAATTAAGGGCGATTGCAGGGAAACTGATTACGGCATACTTGGGGTCTTCCTAAACGCTCCAAGTATCATAATCAGCTTTCAGCAAGTTAACGATCGCTTCATTTTCAATTGGGATAACAATGCAATAATTACGAGTCAAGTTAAACTGGAGTGAATTTTCTCTTAATCGTGTTTATTTTGTATCATCACAGGCTATTTTCTGTAATTCGGCTTGCGGTTCTCGTACTTAGACGGTCTCTGGACGCGGCTCTGAAGCTGCGAAGTTTCTGAACTGAAAAAGCTACGAGGGATAAGAAAATGTAACGTAGGAGGCTCAATACATACGGTACAATTATTTATTCATTACAAATGCACCAGAAGGAGTCATTAAGTACATACAGCGATCTATCAAGTTGGTCATTTGCAATAGTAATTTCGCAATAGTCATTTGCGACGTAATGTCGAATGTGGCACTTTCCACTTTCGCAGTAGAAGTGCAATCTATGAGATGCACGATCGCTTTAGGTCGCGGCGGAGAATACCGTCCGCATGCGCTCTTGCACGCTAAATATACCGTATTAAAGTCTGTAAAATCTGTAAGCGCGCCCATCATCGGAAGTGAGCGCGCTAACCATCAACGGGAGTGAAACGAGCTCGTATTTTTTTCGATAATTATAAAATACATACGTCTAAAGTCCACACAAAGGTGAATCACACAACATACGTGAAGAAGAACATTCGGTTTACTTGAATGCGAAGTCAACGGTTGTTAAGTTGCGCTCCGTTGAGAATAGACTATTTGAATTAATGATTTGGCAACAAACTGACGACTAGGTGCTGCTCATTGCCTTCTAATTAGGAGAGGCCACAAGAGTAAAATTGCCACGCTGGACAATGGATTAAATACCGATGTATTTGAGCAATCAATTAATTTACGCGATCACGACAACGATTTATGATTTACGATTCTCAAGCACCTTAGCGAGAAATATTTTGGCAATTATAAACTTTTGAAGAATCTGAAACTTTGCAAAAAAAAAGTAGAAAACAAATACGAATTTAACAACACAATTATTTTCTGTTTCGGTTGGAACAGTTTTAAGGGTGAAAACATGCCTCCGAAAAAAATATAAACAAATTTTTTATATTCCTGTTAATATCTTTGGAACCATAACAAATATTGGAAAAACGTTAATTGATGTATATGTGAATTAAGTTTTTTTAAATTATATTTTATAGTTTCTTAAATATTGGCAAAAAAATATGAAATATCATATTTTCTTTCAATGAATATTTTTATTTCTAGGATCACTTCATAAGGTCAAAACAGAAAATAAGTTTAGGTTCACGTTAATTTTATTTCTGTAAAGTTTCTGATTTTTCAGGGTTTGATGGTTGCGTAATCAGGTTGTTTAATATTTGAGAATAATATGTAGAGAAAGAGAGAGAATATAGCAGTATTTTTGTTGAATTTTCCTTGTAAATGACAATTACATAACAACGTCATCAAATGACAATTACATAACAAGTTAGCGCGACAGTATTTGTTAGATTTTTTTGCAAAACAATAGAAGCGCGAAAGTGCTTGCTGTCAGTTGCCTTCAATCTTTATTGATCCGTCGCTTGACGACCGACTGCTTCGCACTCGCTGGTTCTTCTCACGCATATCTACACAACACTTGTAATCATGTCACAACAACATATATATATATATATATATATATATATATATATTTTTTTTTATATAACTTTCTAACATATAGAGCCTTTTTCAAAGCTTAGTCATGAAATATTTTTGTAAATAGTCACACGTGTTATACGCGCGGAGTCTTTGGCAACTATAGATTCTTCAGTAAATTTGTTTGAAAACATCATTCACCATGAGCTCTCAAATTGCGATAATAGATATCTCGATAATCAGGTAACGCGAATACGCGGATCACACTTGGCGAGATTTGCTGCGGTACGTAGCATTTTTACGATACGAAATTTCCTGAAGAAGTTCAAGCGTAGGGAAGTAGAATCTCTCGACGGGAAAATTTCACGGGAAACACGCTTTTCGTGGGAAAACTCCGCTCTAACAACAAGTACCCGTTGTTCTATAATAGTTTCTCTAAAGACCGATATCCTCAGGCCTGAGTACAATCTCAGTTCAGAAGTATACTCTAAAGTTTGGTCAGAGTCCTTACGTTACACTAAATTGATCGTAACCTCGAGATTACGTAACTAAGTACTCTATTAATTACGCAGACGCACAGGTGAGTTAAAGTTTGCTATCGCTCGAACGTGAGAGTACACCTACACGACAGAGAAAGTCAGTTGGACGTGTTTGTACGGTATATCGCAAAAAGACATCTTTGAAATATTAAGTTGCCTTCTGCAGATTCGTCCGTGATCTATTTATCATGTCCGCGTGTTAAGCTATTAATAACCCTCTCGATCATCAAAGTTCATCTTGATTTCAGTCCCGCTGGAGGGAAGTCTATAGAAAATTATATGGAAGGTAACACGCGCTTGACACCGAAACTGTTTCAGGAAACACTCTGTTATGAGTCAGTTAGAATGCGCGTTCTCCCGTGGAAGATACATTCAATACATGGAAGATACATTCAACGCAAAAGCGCCCTATAACCGTCGCATCGGCTGCAACACCGACCAGACGAGAACCAGTCGACCAATATCGATCGGTACGAGAGAATGATTTCTGGAGAATTCTCGCGCGATTCCCCGCGGTCGCCGGAAAGGAAACGAAGATACGCGAGATCGAAATTTTATCGCCACTCGTGGCAATCTTGTGACAAAAACGGGCGTGGTCGATAGACGAGGAAGTTAATCATAGCAAATGCACCGGCGCGATGGAGTTATCTACGCCATTATAAAATCCACCGTGGACTCCCTCGCGCTTGACGGTTGAAAAAAGCTGTGTTTTAATTTAGAGTGATTAAATGCAGCAGAAGGACGGTGCAGTCTCGCAATTTTCACTGTTTTTTTGGTTTCATTGCCAATGCTTTTACAAAATGAAACTGCAAATGTTAATGCACGGAAAGACAACAAACATTGGTCAAGAACAAAAGAAAAATTCGCAAGTAAAAGAAATCTCTTTGATTTCAAACTCTAATATTTGAACAGACTAAGCCAGGTTAACCTTCTGCGGCGTACTTCTTTTCATAATCTGTGAGTTACTTCTGATCACTCACTTGAATCGTAAAGTTTGTGCGCCATGTACCTTAATATTATAATAAATACTGCGAACTATGTTCATTCTCTGGGCGGTGTTCAATTATTTGGACAGGTCACTTCACTTCGCGAGAAAGACGAAGTACGACGTGCGCGATGTGTGCAATTACTATTTTAATTTTATTTTATTCTTATATTTGACAAAGGGAAGTCGATGCATTATCATGTGATTTACGGTGCGATGAAGAATCGAATCGTGCAAACGCGTGTAATGCGCGCAATCGTCGTAAATCAGCGCGGTTTCACTGAAGGCGAGAATTTTCCACTCGGGAACACTGACGGGAGAAAACAGAAAAAGAGAAAGAGAGAAGAACAAAGAGACTTTCATTTGCCCCGAGTTAAAGTGGTGAGTGAATAACGAGAATGTCTTTTTCCCGAGCGCTGTCATCCGCAGACGTGACGGGAATACCTGGGATGCAACGCAGTTATCTAAATGACATCGTAAATACGCGTATAAAACGTTTCGATCTTTTAGACGTTCCTCTGTACTTTCTTCTTTCTATTATTATTACCCGAGGGGGAAAAGCGGGATATGCGCGTGTTCTCGCGTGAGTGGATGAAAGCCAACTCGCGTGGGCGACACGTGCAATCCTGCTGTTGTTATGTCACTATCTCCGACATTTGTAGAGCTTCTAAAAGCAACATTTGTACAAAACAAATGTATCACAAAATGATTATATCATTCGTATACTTTTTTAAAATTTCCAGCGTATACGATGATTAAATTACTAATTATATCTCATTCGCTCTACACGAAAGATATGACATTCAGATTATTACGGAGACTGCAAGATCTTTAAACTTCAATTTGCGCGATTGCAAAAATTGTGTGTGTGTGTATGTGTGCGAGAAATTGCATGATAATGCGCGCGTAAGATATCTGTATTATTTAAATATTATATACGTACGTTGACGTAAAAATAGATGGATTAAAGAAGAATCGATAGGAGTTCACCTTACGATGACGTCTCTGGTCATCGAAGTCGAAGCACGCGATTTTACTCATTTCGCCGGGATCTTTCAATCTCATCCTCGTCCGTTTGTTTTGATTCGATCGTCGGGAACTGGAGAAACGAAACCTTCCCTCGGAATCAGGATATGTCAGCTTTTTTCCGTTCTCCTTCCGTCTGAATACGGAAATTCGACGTTTTCGCGAGCAACAATTTCTCTCGATCGACTTTAACTCACCTAGATTTTCACGACAATTAGACTGCCTTTTTTATCTGTGCAGCGCAAGATTGAAATGTGCTTCACGTTTCCGGACCAAACGGTGCGAGAGAAGCCCGTTATGTCGTCTTCCGAGCGCGTTTCTCTCGCTCGTTTTCCTTCGCGGGCGAGATAGAGACGTGAATATGTGGGGATTAAGGATGGTTCATTGACTATAGATACACTCGCATGTATCTACCGTACATTCCCACCTGGATTACAAAGCTCTCAGCTGCGTGTCTCTCGAATTCGAGGTCACAATTTGTCGAACGTCAGAGCGTACACCTCTACTCAAGCGTTTTTGCGCTCGTGTGGCCGCAAAATCGTAAATTTGATGTTACACGCCGTGTCGACTATGTCGTTCTTCCATTTAGATAAGCAACCTTTTAAGTTATCAGACTTCAAGCCGCAAGATCTCGCCGTTGTCGTCGTTATCGTCGTCTTACCTTTCCTCCGGAGAGTTTTATTTCTCCCCGGAGTGCGTAACAGCGCGAAGATTACCATTTTCTTGGGGAAAAGCCCTGGCAGTAGTCCCATAACGCACGATATTGGATATTAGCCGGGGATGCATTGTGTCAAGAGGGAGAGGGTAGCGAATGCATTCCGAGGAGGATGTATACTAGTAATGAAATCCCGTCCTCTTGGGAGAAAACGCAAGATTGATCCGTCCATATATAAAATGTATTCCGCGATTTTGTCGCTTCTCGATAATGCGCGGGATGTCGTCTCTTCTTCTCTGTGTTTTAATCGATTCGAGCTCAAACCGCGTATTCATTTCGCGCTCATGTGTGTGTGTGTGTGTGTGTATGCTTGGGTATGTGCGCGCACATGTGAAAATCTCGTGTTAAAAGTCAATTTAGTCTCGACTTTGCCATCAATTTCCACACAACGGAGAATGTTTGCCATTTTTTTGTGTTCGCTTTTATCGTAACTCGGTGATTTTCGATTTAGAGACGGCCTCGCGTCGTAATTACGAGCCACGGAGGGAATTTTATAGTTACTGCAGAATATTTAACCGACGAATAGGTCGACATTCTACAATAATTGACTATCGTCTCTTTCATTTCATGTGCGTTATTTTAGGAACTGGGAAATTTCCACTATTACTGAAAGTTGCTATTGAAAATTTTCCAACGTTTTTAACGAAATTTGCTACGTAGCAAATGTAGGGAACAAAATTTGGCCGTATTAACTTGAAGTTTGATTTTGACGAACGAATCGGTTGAAGGAACTTTACAGAGTTTCTCTGGTGTTCTCGTGACCCAAATTTGGACTCTAAGAACTAGAAAATCCGTTTCCTTCCACCAAAACGCATTGGTTCGTTCATTACAACACAACTTCATGTTAACGCAGTCAAACTTTTTCTTCCGTGTATGTTCCTTAGCAAGTAACACAAGACTACACTAGTAATCTACATTCTTGCATTGCTACACGCAAAAAAAATCTCAGTGCAAACGAATAAGAACCAAATTAAGTGATAAGAAGCGACATTTCTGTTTTAAAAACTAATATTTCTGTTGTCGCAACTGAAAATATTCGTCTGAACATTCAGCGATATTAGAACTCGGTTCTAGAAGCAACTGAGAACAATTGATTATACAGAAGCCTACAGTTCTCTTCTTCGAATATTCGTTTGATCCCTGAGCAACCGGTTGCACCAACAGAATTGTTTTTTCCGTGTAGAGAAAAAAAAATATATATAGCGAAAAGAATTTTTAAATGGAAAGAAACTATTATATTCTCTCTTTATAACGCAAGCATGCATTTCGCACACGTTCTACGCGATTTTGCAGCTTTCGCATGAAAACTCCCAGGGCTTTTCTCTCAGAAGATGGAGGGTCGTGGGAAGAAGATGAAGGGGGGG